>NC_082642.1:132946020-133246390 GCF_028023285.1 Balaenoptera ricei
AGAAAAAGCGAGTCCTGGAATACAGCTTTAGCATGATCACCTCACCCTTAATACTGTTTTTTGCTCATTAAGGCCAGTTGGGTAAATAAGCATGATGCTTTGATGGTTGTTAGGTTGCTGTCTGGTTTGGTTTTAGGGGAAATGTTAAGTTCATAAGCTTCTTATCACTCTATTCCCTGGTCTCATATCCCAGTTCTGCAAGTCTACAACCTTACCCAAGTATGAAGAGATGCTGGGGGAAAAAAATAAAACCAAAAACAAATATAAACAACACAAAAAAAACCCCACCTGATTTTAAATATCCAGACTCACAAGAAACTCCTTACCTTTGATGAGAGTATGAGTATGATTATTTTCTATTAATATGGTTAAGATTAGAAGCCTTCTTGATTCGCTTAAGCTAGAAAGGAGCTCATAGGAAGAGAACAGCTTAGGGAGGGTCCCCTCTTCCTTAGAAAACAAGGGACACTGTGCTTCAAACTTCTCTGTCCTCTAAATATGTCTAGCTCTTTCCACTATCTCTCTAATTACATAAAACATCCACTTAAAAATGTCCCCTTTATTTGAGACAGAGGTTTCCATGTTTCTTCTCCATGGCCTTATATCAGGTAGAAATCATGAGTCATCAGTCCTTGGCTAGGGAAAGGGGGCTATTTCATCTCCACTGAAAGCCAATCTCCTCCTCCTGAATATGCTCTACATTTGGATTTTCCACTGCCATTTGGACATATGATAAGAGCGATTTCATCCTAGACTTTATTCTTTCTCTTGGGGGTTGAGAACACGAAATGTGGTTTCTCTGGACAAATAAAATGCAACAGTTTTAAAAAAAAGTTTATTAGATTAATTTTATGTTGTCAGAATAAAAGGAAATTAACATCTCTCAGTGCACCTCCACACATATGAAAGAGATGAGCTTCTGCTGTCACAGTGATTTAGCACACCTTTATTAAGGACCTGCTGAGTCACTGAACATGTGTATTACTTTTCTGATACTCTTAGAACCTGTTGATGTGGCTTTCTAGGTAAGTTGCCACTGTCAAAGCCCTCTGATGGATGTGAATACGTGTGCTAGTGGACTAGTTCATCTGTGGCTCTGGTCTCTTGCATTTCCACACCTGGAGGGACTCAGATTTCCTTGAGGATCTGAAATAGCCTAATGCTAAATCCAGGTCCTACCCTGGTGAGGGTCTTATCATCAAGGAGTTAGTTGTACCACACCCACCAAGAGAGCATGTTCTGCTTGGGTTTGATTCTGGATAGTTCAGGAAGAGTGTAGCCCTCTGCATCATGAACTTATTCATGATTGGCAGGAGAGGCCATGGATTCTTGCCTCAGGCCTATCTCAGGGTGATGTTTGGAAGGGTTGGTAGCTTCCCTGCTAAAGGCAAAAATTCTAAGATGCTCACTGCTGTTTGTAAGAAGATATGGTACAACAGGTAATTAGACCTACATTGGCAAAACCCCCAAAGTTCCCTTCCCACTCTCAAGAACCAGCCCCTCTAGTTAGGAATCTCTCAGCTGATAGCATCTCTGCAGATCAGAGAGGACAGAAGAAAGAATGCCTGGCTTGGCCTACGGAGATCATGAGCCCTAGGGCTAGAGGTAGCCTGGAAGACTGGGCATTGCTTCAGGGAAAGGGATGTATCCCTACCTTGTAAATTACTTTGTTTCCCAGCCCAGGGAAGGCGAGGCAGTCTTTCAGTTTTTGCGTGGGGAGAAATCAACCTTCTTTCATTCTTTGACTGGTCACACATTTACTGAGTAACTGTTATGTATCAGGATTTGGACACACTTCACACTTCTTGCCTTTAGAAGGAATACAAAGTATGTTGTTAACCACTCTAATGAGTGAAATTGAGAGAGGTCTACATAAAGCATTAGGGGACTGCAGAGGGCTGAGAAACACACTGCCTGGAGGAACTGCAGAGGGTTCTTTGAGGGGGCAGTATTTGTTAGGTTTTGAAGGTAAATACAAATTTACAAGGCTGTGGATGGGGAGGTGAGGGCAAAGGAAGGAGGTATTTTAGGCAGAGAATGTCGCACAGTTGAAGGTGATGCCAGGAAGGCAGACGTGCTCAGGACACTGAATTCCTACTGGGAAGGTTTTGAACACTTAGAATGATTGGTGGTGATGGGCAGAAAGGTGTTAGATGGTGGGAGAATGAGTTGAAAATGTGAAAATGCAGACAGGGCCAGAAGTCAAAGGGCACTCTACCAGATGCAGCAAGGCCAGCTAGCACATCCAACTGGGTGCTGCGAGTCTTAAAAGGATTTGCAGCTCATGGAAAGATTAGCTACAATGGCTGCTAGGGGCAACCTGGGAGAAATCTATAGTTTTCTAATTAGAGTGAAGTCATCTCACTGTTCTATCCTTAAATTACCATTTCAAATCAATTAGCTAAGGGAAAATACAATCTCAGAAAACTTACCAACACCAAAGCTCTACTCTGGGGCCCCGCTGGTGCAGCTTTCAAAAACTACGGGCTATGAAACCCATACGACGTTAGGCCATTTCCTTTTCCAGATGTGCTCGGAGGTGAATGCGTTATCAGCAAAAAAGAGCAAAATGAACAGTCCCAAAGGATTGTAAACTTTTCTTAAAGCTCAGAGCACCTACCCAATGAAGTTTGGTAAAAGCAAAGGCTGGACGGTAGAAGGCTGTCTAGGTCTTTGTCAGTACAAAGGCTGTAAAAGGACTGTTTGGAATGGCTGAAAAATCCTCTTCTGACTACAGAAGTATACTATTGATATTTTAAAATTTGGCTATTGCTGGAAGGGTTTATGGATTTACCTTTAGACACTCAAACAAGGGCATCATAAGTGCAGCAGCACTTCGCCAGGACTGAAGTTTATGGGATTTGAATTTCATTTCCAATTATTCTGCTACCAACTAAAGAGTACATTAACTCTGGTTTTTTAGAGCAAGGGTCTTTAACTTACCTAAGAAGACGGCATCTTTAAAATGTTGTAAGTATTATCGTGCCAACCATTTAGAGAAATGTAGCAGTAAATTAATGCTAAATGGTGCCGACAGATTCCTCCACCAACCCTTACAAGGTGCTAGCGTCAGATACTTCTTAAGTTTGATGGAATAAATGAAAAATGTCATGCTTAACATTTAAAATCTATTTTCTGTAACCAAATAGGTCACAGTTTAGTGATAGTAGTGGTAGGAGAAAACTTGTTCAAAATTATTGCTTTGTAAAGGAGATTTCCACATTAACAAGCTTGAAATAGAACTTGGCACAGAGTGGGTGATCATAATCTGATTAGATTATGAAAGACTTTCCATATTAAAGTCATTGGCACTAACTTATAGTCAAGAAGAGTTACTAACTGGGGTGGTTTTCTTCTTAAAAATCCCTCATTTTATTACATGATGAGCTTGTTACGCCTTTTTACCGTATAAATCAATAAACGAAACAAAACATGGCTGTGCATCTCCGGTTCCGATGACAGTGCCTGTACAGAGAGCAGAGCGTAACTTTTCAACATTTTAATCATGTAGAACAGCTGTATGTATTTCTGTTACCTGGGTATTTTTTTAGACAGTGTTTATAAACTTGTTAGGGAGAAGCTGCAAAATTTTCAGATTTTAATTTGAAATTTTAATAGGCCTATTTTAGTGTCAGAAAATAGAAACTGATCTTTGGGAAAAGGCCTTCCTCTTAAATTATTATTAATATATTTGTAAAAATAATGTCCTCCCCCCCCCCCCACCCCACCCCAGGCCGTCAGTTCACAAGTATAGTTCTTTTTCCTTTTTCTAAATAAATTGGTCTCTATTACCTATTACATATGGACATTGCTTATCATTCTCAACTACTTATTACCTATACGCATATAGTATACATACACATGTGTGCAAGCACACACATTCATTTTTGCAAAACGTTTGGAGACTTTTTAAAAAAATAAATTTAACACCCGTTGAAACTTGGATAAAAACCTAATAAAATCCTATCTTAAAACAAGTTTATATCAAATCAACTTTATTTTTGAACACTGTACAAACTTTTTCCCACTTCAAAAATCCATGACCATCCAGCTGCACACCAAGCAACAGAATCAAGGCTGGGTAGAACAGGCTATATAGGCTGACTGTCTTTCTGAGCTATGCTTCAGTTGCCCTGTCTCTAGATATACTAACTCGCAGGCCACCTTCTTTTTTTTCCCCTTTATTTTTCTGAGAAGGGCAAAGCATTCTTGAAGACTTGTTATTTTCATGACCAGAGACTTTTATGTTTATGGAAAACCTGAAAATCAGAGACAGCCCAGAAAATAACAATCATTTCAAACCAGAGACAATGCATTTTTTTCCTCATTTATTCAAATTCACTGCAGGAAGTAAACACTAAAAGATTAAAAAACAAAACAAAAAATTCACACTGCAGTATGTACAGTTTCATGACATCACATGAAGAAATTAAATTTCTAATAAAAATGACAAATTATATTACTGAGCATATCGCATCAAAATTGGTTGTGTAAACCCCAGAATTCATACCATGAATGGTAATGTGCCTGTATTCCAGTACACTGGAATACTCCTGGTATATTATTATGTTTCCAATGGGATTAAAAAATTCATGAAAGTAGTTGTGTGAGTTCTTTATGTTGAAAAGTGGTTGACTTGATTTAAAAAGTTTTAAGACCCTTGGATTCAAAGCACATTCTTTCACAAAGCTTAAACCACGGAAGTCATGTCCAGAAATGGAATACTGTTATGTTGGGATGAATATCTGATCCGACTGCTTAAGACATTTTGCCAAATGCACAGATGCACAGGGTCCCCCATGCACTTTTCATGCAGCAGGTAATCACAACTTAAATAAAAGGCTTACTCTATACATTTGTCCAGACTTGCAACTGTATACACACATGCACAATTTTTAAACCTGTCCGATTATATTTACACTTATACATGGAATATACAGAAACCAAAGAGATTAAAAGGCTTTTCTGTTGTATTAGAACAATACAAAATATGTATTTTTCATTAAGGAAATCACTATTTACATCACCTTTAAAAACCAATTTTAACATCTTCATGTAACAAGTCAATATATATATATATACATATTATATATATATATATATATATATATATATATATATATAAAATATATACTCTCACCAGTTTACTCTTCTGTAAGATGCAGCAGAGAATAAACAGGTAATGCTACCTTACTGATGTCAATGAGAGCTGTAGTACCCTTTCACAAATGACTTTATTAGGAAGAAATTGTCTAGATATCTAAAATAGTCCTTGAAAATGTGTATATGTGCATCCTTGTATCTACATATGCATAAATGAAGTGCATTTATGGATGTAGGCCCTTTCTCACCGCTTTTCTTTAAAATCATACTAAACTCAAATTGGGGACACTCTAGTAAATCAGAACAGCTTTCTTGGTGGTCATGTTTATTTATATATGACATACCTTCGTTTCTTTGACTGTTGACAACAGTAATAACAACAAAAAAAACAACTGACCAACCAAAGAAACAAAAAAAAAGCAACGCTGGCCCTTGACGTTCTTTTTCCTGACCTAAATTTCACCCCCTTGTAAAAGCCCATTTTCCCCTAACCAAGGGGGAGTATCAATATTTTTTTCTAGCATACTTCTAAGGCTCCAGACCTTTCACTATGGCAGAAAAAAATGACTTGTTTAAAAGCTTATTTATACAGTGTAGACAATAAGATTGTCACAGAATAAAGATGGGATGGAGCTGAATATCTTCACTGGCCAGTGGAATTTTCATGATGTAGCATAATATTCACTCCTATTATTTTATAATATATCCAGTAACTATTTACAAATTATTTTGAGAAAAAAAAATAATCATTTAGGGTTTTAGATCATATTAGGAAATAACGCCCATTTTTAATATAAAAATCTTAGAAACAACCTCAAGTAGAACAATTTCAAATAGATTTCCTTCTAATTAATAGTCGATTATATAACAATTTTTTGATAGGTCAGTTGCTATAACTCAGTTCACAATTAAAACCAAAAATATCTGCTGAAAGAACTGTGGATTGTAAAAACTGAACTGAAAAGCATGGACTTGTTTCAAGATAGAAACCCCATGCGGCTCAATAATACATTAAGTTCTTCCAAGAAAACATCAATGTTTACTTTTAATCACTATTTTAAAATAACAGATCCGATGGAGTGACTGCGTACAAATCTGTCATGTATATGTGCCCTTTGTACTTTTTTGTTTAGTCAATCTGAGTTCAGTGCCTTTCTTGGGTTTGAAATAAATGTTTTCATCTTTGTCAGCACTGTTCTTAGGACGATGGTTTTAATAGAAGTTAAGGATGTATTCAGGAGGAGTTGCCAAACCATCCTGGAATCACCTGAGTTTGGTAAGTGGCCCTGTTATTCCATCCCTAAGGCTAATTAAGTAGATGTTACTCATTAGAACACACAAATAATCACAGATTTTCCTGAGATGTTGAGCCAAATATGAAAGTTGTCCCCTCCACCCGATTTTTTTTTGTCATAAAAAGTATTCTGAACCCGATTTCCAAAGACATAACAGTAATATATGAAGTACAATATTGCAAATTTTGAGTTGATGTGTGACTGTACTGGGGAAAATATAGGCATCAAATAGTTTGTTCGCAATCCTGTGTTGAGAAAAGTCATAGGCAATGGTTTCAATTTTCAAAATTCAGATTTCAGTGTGCAGAAGAAAACACCTAGGGAGTATATTAAGATGCAGAAGGAAGATTCCCAGGTCCACTTAGCAGAGATTCTTGTTCTGTAGATCTGAGATGTTGCCTAGGAATCTGCATTTTAAAACAAGTGCTCCAGATGATTCTAATGCAGGTGGTCCGAGTCCAACCTTAAGAAACCCTGGTCATAAGACTCACAGGTACCACAGAAACGGTGAGAAGTAGCTTTTACAAGAGATGGTGAAAATTGTCCAAAGAAAAGCCATTTTGCTTGTTAAAAACAACTTCTTATTTCAACTATTCAGGAAACCACCTGAAGATACATGTTAACTTTCCTAATTCTGTAAAAGGAGGAATATTAATTTAGTAAAGTAGTTAAAATACAAAAATGGAAATCTGCCTTTTTTTAAAGATCTATCAAACTTCCATCAATTGTAATCAATGTTTACTAAGTAGTACAAGGTTTAAAGAAATATAGTATATTGAAAAGGATTGGGGTGGGGCAGACACATTGAGGAACCACAAAACTCCTTCCAAGAATTAAAAATAAATGTGTTTTTCTTTTTTTTTTTTTTTTAGCAAAAGTGAAAAATGTAAGCATATTTTTTTCTAATTTGTTTTTGAACTGAAAAAATGAATCAGTATTAGGTTTTTTGATTCAGTAATTATCCTTTAAGGAGTTATTATTTAACAATTTGGACTTTAAAAAAACGTGTCATGTAGGCTGACTTCTGAAAAGCAAAATAAAGTACCCTAATAAAGGCAGCAATGCATTAATCCACTGTGGGTGGAGATTCACATTTTAATTTACGCCTATTATTTATGATTAAAAAAGAATATCATTCATGGGCTACTCACAGTTGTTGTCTGATGCATAAGAAGGTGTTAAACAACCAATTGCTAGTTCAGCAGCTTCCTCATGACATCTAATGTAAAGCAAGAAGTAGTATGCATATTTAAACATCACAGTAACCAATTCTTTTCAAAATGAAAAAGTTTCAATTTTTACCATGCTTTTCTCAAATCATGCGCTTATTTATACAGATCTCAAGTTCATACTAGTTAGTTTTAAAAAGATCCAAAGATGGATGGCAGGTACATTTTATTCTGATTCCTTTTTTATTGTTAGCATGTTTCCCAGAAGTCCATAAACTTCTCCATTTGCACTGTGTGGGCGAGAGGCGTTATTTCCCATATGGCTATTGTAAGTGCTTCTTAAGTTAAAGAAAGAAGCTTTAGTTTCTGCAGCAGGAAGTAGCTCTTCTTTGATTGTAACCTGTGAGATACTTTCAGCAGATGAAGGCTCCCTCCAAATGTCCTTGTCCTGTGTTTCTCGACTGGTAACAGAATTGCCTCCTTTCTGGAGCATGTAATACAGTATTGGGTTAGTTTTGGTCAGTCTCGGAGAGTCTTTCTCATACTCACTCTTATCCACATCTGTGATAACCCACTTGATGGGTCCCTTCTCACTGGGCACGGAACACCCATTCGCAAGCCCAGGTTCTGGTCTAGACCCTGCGCAGCCCAAGTGCTCAGGGAAAGGGGGGCTCACAGGAGGCTTTCCTACACCTGGGTATGGAAATGTCCTGTGGCCCATGCAGCTGCTGGGCTGAGCAGCACTGTACATCAGTCCGTTTAAAGAAGAAACGCTGAATTCAGGCTTGCTATTGGTCACACTGTTTCTGTGTCCTTTTTTTTTACTGTCGACGACAGAGTTACTCCTGTGCTGAGACAAATCTCTCACACAGTTTTCCGAGAGAAGCAGCTGTTTCAGAACGTTGAAGCTTTTGCTCTCTCTGGCCCAATTCCTGTGCTCACTTTCACTGGCTGAACCATGACTGGCAGGATATTTAAACTCAAGATCGTTTCTGCTAAGCTTCAGCTCCTGCTGGTTAAGCAAGGACCCATACAGCACCTTCGGGGCACTGTGGCTGTTTGCAGCATCGACTATGTTATTTTTCATCTTTTTAAATGGATTTTCTAACGGCTCAGTATGAAGCTTCCTTTTCTTAGGGACCATGCAAAGATTCTTTGATTCTAGAAGTGTCAGTTCACTATTTCTGTGACTGCTGTCCAGGTCATCAGCCAGGTGACTCTCTTGGTTTTGTCTCAGCAGTCGACTTAGCAGACCGTTCTTAGAGAAAGAAAAATCCTGAGGTGAGACGGGCTCCGATTTGAAGTCCTCGGATGCTGGTAAGACAGCTGTGCTTCCCGGCAAGGCAGGAGCCACGCCTAAGAAGGGGGCGCCCTGAGCGTCGTGGCTCAAGGGCACATTTGTGGTATGCGTATGCAAGTCATCGCAAGGCTCAGATTTTATTTTCACCATCAGTATTTGTTCACTTAAAGCTCTATCTGTATGTTCCTGAGTACTTTCATCTCTTAAGGGCATCTTCTCTCTCTTTTCGGGCTTCCCTTTGTTGGGGTTTCCCAGCAGCAACTGGAGGACGGTGCGCCTTTCAAGCAGATTTTCTATTTCAGAACCAGAGAGTCCTGGTTCAGGACCTGTTGCGTGACTGCCGAATGCTTTATTTTCTTCAACTGCATTGGTTTTATTTGAGAGCAGAGGGCTATTTAGTCTATCCGTCATACCTGTAGGTTTCTCTGTGTTTACACTCAGCAGCTGTTTACTGGGTCTCTGCTCTTCCCCCGACACGGAAGACTGCATTCCACATTGCGCTAAATTTTGTAACAGTTTACTGGCACTGAAAGTGGCAGAGTTTTGCGTGCCTTCAGTTTGGACTGGTTTCTCCCCTTGCGATTCTTTGCTTTTTGTAAGGTCCATCAAGTGGTTCGATGCGGTATTCGCTGGCTTTTCGGACTGAGGGCCACAGGCATACGGTGGGGAATTCCATTTGATGACCAGAGAGTGTTGGGAAAGGTTGATGGGAGACTCGGCTTTGGTGGATGCAAGTAACGGTGGAGTGCTCACTGGAGGAGTCCTGCTGGTACTAGGGCTTTCTATGACAGAAGTCCGCGTGTAATTATGTGTGCTGAACTTTGTCCCATCACTGTGTGGTTCCTGAGGGCTGCTGTTTCTTTCTACATTTTCTTCATTCTTATGGCCAAGTAGCAACTGAAGAAGGGTTACTTTCTGGTGCGCATTTAGCTTAGAACTCTTTGAGGTATCTTGATCTTCTTTGATATCTACTTCGGGGACTTTTGGATCCCAAGTGTTTAGCAAGGACTGAGTTAAGTTATCCAGAGAAACAGGCCGGTCAGGTTCTGGTTTTTCGATTCGGTGTTTGCAAGACAAGTCTATGGGAACACAGTTGGAATAGGAACTTTCATCACCACTGCTATCATCTGTAAAACTAGGATTGTTATCTGAGTATTCATCAATCGTTGTAGGTGTACTGCCCTCCTCAAAAAGGCTTCCTTTCTCACTCTGATTGTGTCCGTTCATTGGCTTAGGTGTGGTCTGGCTTTTAAGAAGATGTAAAAGCAAACTGTTATTAGCAGCTTGTTTTGCATTGCTTCTTTCCAGTGAGTTCTTATAGCCTGCATTTTTGGGGGGAGAAGGAACAATACCCATCGGATTTTGAAATGTTGTACTTTTGCTAGCCGTTAGTTTGTTTGATGATGCTCTTGCCTGACCATTAAGATGGCTCGACATTCCTTTTGAGAATTGGAAACCGCCCACATCCTTCTGGCCATTTTCTTGTAATCTGGCCATAGCAGCAAGTCTTTCACTTGCCGCCTGATTTGCATTTTGTGTTTTTAAAGCGTGTTCTCGAGAATACTGCTGTAAATGGGCTTCGCTTGAAAGGAGTAATGCTAATTGGCTACAAGCGACACTTGGTTTGGGTGAAGTGGCAGGACTAGCCCTCTTTTCCACCATGCTTGCGACAGCCTGTAATCTTGCAGCACATGACAAGGGCTCACTCATGACCTTTGTGCCACTCTGTCCCGCATGATGAGGTGACTCTACGAACCTATCTCTGATGAGGTTCTTAGTTACGTCAGGGAGACTGGTGTCAGGCTTCTGATCTTTAGCTTTACTTTTCTTCAGCAAAGTTTTTAAGTGGCTTGATGCGACACCGTAGCACCTTAAATCTTTCTCCACTTTTAGAGAGTTATGACTGAGGGCGTATCCTTGCTCCTTGAGGCTCTGCCTAATCTGTTGTGACAGAGCAACAGTCTGCAGCCTAGAGCTGAACGACTGAAGCAAAGAGGCCAGTACCGTGTTATCCTGTTTGCCTTTAGGCACACTGTCAGCCATGCCAGCCAGCAAAGCTTCCTTCTTTACGTTTAAATTTACGATGGAATCAGACAGCCTCTTCCGCTTCGCTGCATTCCAGTCCTCAGAAGACTGCAAGAGTCTGGCTTTTTTGAGATGCAGCATGCCAGATCCCTGATATGTATGTGTATTGAGAACTGGACCATTACTTTGACAGGTGGGAAATGCATTACCAGAAATGTTAAAGTTCTGATCTTCTTCATTACAGCCAGCAGACTTTCTGTCGATGGCAGTACCTGATCCCTCTGCTGCCTGATGCATTAGTAATCCTTCTAGGTAAGTTAAAACAATAGAATCCTGGTGCACATCAGAGCCAAGCTCTTCTCCATGAGTCATGTTCAATAGAAGTGTTCACAAAGGCTTGGTTTCTATTCACTTTGAAGAATGGTGTTCTGTGGGTGAGTGAGATGTAACTTCAATTAGTGAATGTCGGTTTCTCACCTTCCATAGTAATTAGACAGAGGTGTACTGTTCCGTTCCGACCGGGATTGGTCTGCTGGTTGGCAATGACGAGACAAAAGGCAGGCAGACTCCCAACGCAGCCTGACTGCAGAGTTGGTAACTCCCAAGCAAGAAGCAGCAGCAGAATTCCTCAACACACAGGTCTGCAGCAGCAAGCAGACAGAATCCTTAGCGAATGTACTGCTTCTCCTTCTTCACCTTTCGTTCCACAATAAATGCAAACATCAGTGTTCTATAAAATAAATAAATAAAAAATAGTTAAGGAGGTGAAGCATTAGAATTATGCTGTGATACCTGTAAGCGGAAAAATACAGCACTTGTCAGTTTCTAAGTGTATATATACAATATACAGATATATGCATTGTAGTCACTTCTTTAGTAATTTATGTTATTGTTATTCCTATTAAATTAGAAATCTCTACTGGAAATCCTATGGATTAATCCATATTGTTAAAATGATCCAATCAGAGAAGAGAAAATACTTTAATGTTACATAACTGTCTTCAAAAGTCCACCATGTTTCTGAGTTTTCATAAACACCTTTCTGCAAAGTGATGTGAATGCTAAGTCTTTTCTGTAGCACCACAGCTCTATGAGGGGCTAGAACGAGCTTCCTTACATTATGAGGAGCTTAGGAAGGAACAAGAGAAGTATCGAAAAAGGAAAAGAGATCCACGTGACATGGACTCATCTAACGAGTTTGATGTGAGGTTGAGGCCGACACAACAGATTCACTTCTGATATCATCCCCCAAACATCAGACATCCCATAAGTGATCTGGAGAATTTCCGTTTTCAAAGAATTGGAAGCCTTAACAAGTATAAGATTCTTTTGTAGGCCTGTGCAACTTGTGATAGTCTTGGTCATACTCACAAACGTTTACATATCATCACAAGCTTATTCACCCCTAGCTCTTACCACGACTTATTAAAAACAGAAGAGTGATCCTTCAGATGCTCCTGCAGGTCTATCAAAGGCTTAACGTATCTGTTTTAATATCCCCACACATGTGCTCCATGCAGAATTTTTTAAATGAGGTCCATCCCTAGCAGATGCAGAATACAGGTTACAGGTGAATCTATAACCCTAAGTTTCTAGAATGTTCCTAATATATAATAAAATACTCCTCCTCCCTACCCATGCTATTTCTTTGCGTGTGACACTGTTATCAATAAGGATAGATAAAATGTTACATGTGATTGAAAAAATTTTTTTAAAAGACTTAAAAATGAAAGTCATTATTAAAAAAAATGTATTAGGGTACTTGCACCAATTTTTAGTTTAGAAAATGTGGGTACTGTAACACATAAAAGTGTAACTATGTGTTTACATTAAGCTATCACATCATCCTGTAGAAGAGTGGGCAAGAACCAAATTTAGAATAGATCTGAAGGAAAGAGGAATAATCGTTCTCAGAAAATTCTAAGTTAAAGTGGTTATTTTTCATTAATTTCTTTGAAAAGAAAATTCTATAAACAGCACCAATTACATGAACAAGAAGAAAAAGAGCTTTTCATAGAAACCTGTTTTTTTTAAAACTTTTTAAGGTTAAAATCGTTTGATTTAAAGCTAGTATTAACCTGGACTCATTTTCTTTCAGTGGAAAGGCAACCAACCACATTATTTTTGAATCACCGACATAGAATTGGCTTACTTGATTTTACATACATATTACTTAAGAATGCTGCCAAGTGTTGAGCACTACCTGAGTACAGTCAGTTACAAATACCTAAATGTCAACACACATTTAAAAATTAGGCTTTTTTGGAGATTTGCAAGCAATATATTTAACAACTGGAATATTTTACAAAATACTGTGATTCATTAGCTTGTCAGTGGATCTACTGGTTTATTTTTAACTTCAACAATGATTTTAAATATTAGAGCTTGTATACATGTCCATCTAAAAATATTCCATACTCTCTTCATAAACAAAATAAGGAAGAGACTTGACTGGTACAGCAAACACTTGTTAAGTGATTTCTGCGGAAAGGGAAAAAGAATTATCCAAAATATTTGGTTTATGGAAGGTAAGAAGGACCAAAGGGGGAGTATAAGTACTGAGGGAGCAGAAAAAAAATAGGAAAAAGAATTCAAATGAAGGTCTCACAAATTTTGCAACTCTCATGAGGTTTAGAAGGAAAAATTCAGTTTAGAAACTAAAATACATTAATAGCCTGTCTTTAAACATTAGGTTAGTAGGCATGACAGGCAAAATGAAGAAAGATTTCTTTAATGAACACTAAAAATACATACATATATATGTATGTGAATGGGAAAAAAATAAAACCTACCCAGTGATAAATTAAAAGCTGACTGAACAATGTCTATTTCAACTTAGCTGTCATTTTTATAGGGTGATTCCATAAAATTTTTAGAAAAAGATTTTCTGGTTTTAACAAAAAATTTAGTGTAACATTTATTATACCAAGAAATGACTTAATTTTGATTTTGGAATTATCAGTCTAAATCAAAATCAGCTCTTTATAATTTTAATGAATTCATTTAACCCTCAGTATACCAAGAAAAACAGTCATCACCATTTACCATCTGGGTCCAATGAACATTTCATCACTACTTAGGTCAACTTATGAATAATTTACAGAAGAATAAAGAGAGAATGTTCGTTAGAATTTTTAATAAGAATTTACACATAGCAAACCCAGTTCTTAATTCTATATTTTCCTGGTTTTGAAGGATAACATATCTGAAATGGGCAAGGTACTTTGGAACTGATAGCTCAACTACTGTCATGCATGAACCTGGAAATACCCTGTATATACCAATTCCAGATTTCAAATACATGTCTAAAAGGTTCTAGCTTAATCATCACCTCTGAGTCTTCTTCTTGTACTTGTATAATTCAAAATGTGTTACTTTGGAAAACTTGGACAGCTCAAAATTATACTGAGGAAAGAAGGACAGAAATCTTTCTTGTTATGGAATTGCAAAATATTTTTTTATTTTTAGATTTATTTTTACCAATTACAGTGATCAATCCAAAGAATTATGTCATTTTCATGTCATTTACTTCCTTCCAATCTCTTGTTACACACCAGCCGTGTGTATCTGTACACTTCTGTTTCAAAAAATGTGGGTGTGTCAACATCATAAAAGAACCAAGATAGGGCAGGCGAGGTTCTTGTCACAAAATACTGAATGAAGTCCTTCCTAATAAGCAACTAACTGGAGGAAAATACTGTATTTCCTTTTTGTCTTTAGGACTATATTGTTATGGTAACTATGTGAAGTGATGGATATGTCAACTAACCTCACTTTGGTAATCATGTGCATATCAAATCAGCACATTACACACCTTATAAAATATGATACGTCAATTATATCTCAATTAAGCTGGGGGGAAAAAGAACTATATTGTTCACTCATTGATCCTTGAGTTTGAGAAAATTCATCTTGGATACTGTCATCTGAAGACAACAGTCCGAGATGTTGCTTATACACTCAGTGTCACCGTCATCAATCATGTATAGAATGCTACTATCAGTCTCTTCGCATTCATCCAGTGACTCATCTAATTGAAGCATCTTCCTATGCCAACTTTCTTCTCTTTAACATTAGGATGGAAAATAAAAAATACTGAATTCTCAACTATACTTACTACAAATTTAAAACAAAATAGAAATACTACAAAGATAATCTCCAAACATTTTTTTACACTCTTGAAAGATAATACAGTATTAACAGGCTATGCTATTAGAAAACTGAAGATGATACAATAATGATGACATATTTCACTACTGCATCATCTTTCTAGGCACTTTCATTAACTTCCTTTGGCTTATAGTTTTAGTCTTTATATCATACAGTTGGAAGTAAATGATGAATTAATTTCCAAAATGATAAAAGGGCAAAATGATTAAAGATACAGGAAAAATAAGATCACTAAGATTCCATAATGTATGTTAGAGTTATAAAAAGTTCCAATGGATACACATGGTAATAACAAGATATAATGTTTTTTTCTATTGAAAACACATTCATTGAAACATTAAAAAAGAATAAAAGTCATATAATACAATCCTTCCTACCAAAAAAACAACTTCAAACTAAAACTGGGTTCAAAGAACCCTGACTGTATACCAAAGGTTAATGCATTTCAAGATAATTTAATAAAATTCATGTATAACCATTTTACAGTGTTAAAATTATAAATGAAATCTTCCTATTATTAATATAAAATTGTTTATAAGCATAAAAATATCTTTAAGTTTAATAAAATTGAGATTTTATTGGTCCACTAGCATGCAGCAAAAAGAATTATTGTTGTGGCAGGACAGAATTATTAAAAATAATAATAAAATCAAACTAAACCATAAATGAATTTCATGCAGTCTTGGCCATATGCATAGATAGATTTTGGCAAAGATCCAAGTTTCAATACGCAGACTGGTTTAATGAAATATCTAGTAAAATGCTTGAATTTAAAGTATGTTTTTCTAAAAAGCTACATTTAAAAAAAAGAACTTGAAAAATAAGACTTCAATATAATGTAACTTTTTTCTTAGCGCTTTAATTGATAAAAGACAGTTGTAAATAATTTGCATATTAACAATTCCTAACTAGGTGTTATATTGATTCTCTAAAGCAAAATATTTCCATTGTACTGTTTTACATTTTCTATTTGGAAATGGTTTATTAAGCAAAGGGAAAATTCGCTGAATTTTTAAACACTTTTATAAATGGTAAAGTCCAAGTAAAAAGATTTTACTTGGATAAATGAAGGATGCATCTAATAGGATTCTTATATGTGGGACTACTTTTGGTTGAAAATACATGAGAAAGGTCTTTCTCTAGCTGTATTTAAGGAAAGGATTCAGTATCTCACTGGTAATCAAATTCTCCATTAAAAACATATTTCAATGATTAAACATCTATGAAGTCACTTTGTATGCTATTTAAATGATGTCTAATGAATACCTCACGACTTCCAATTGTTTCCATGAAATCTCCAATTTCTTCTGCATTATCAAGTAACACCTGTTTGAGTATTGAATTTAAAGGTATTTCTGCAATGCCACTTTAATGAGCATTTGGATTCTTGGCTCTGGTTCCTCAAAATGCAGAAGGAACTGAGAGGCTACTCCTATTGGACAATATTACCTAAGTTTCACTGTAGAGTATTTTGGGGATGAAATTTTATGCAAAAGTAAAGACAAACATTAAGATGTTTCAGTAAGCATTAGAAGAAAAATATGTAAGTACTAAGAAGATTCAAAAGTCCTAATTATTGAAACTTTTACTTAAGCAAAACAAATCCAGGTAAATGATTCAGAGAACTCTTGGTGTTCTCCAAGGTGAGACTTTGAAAGAAAGTTTTAGGAACTGAACAGGAAAAAAAAAAAAAAAAAAAAAAAACCCAAGAAAAATTTATCAAGATGTAACACCAAACATTTTATGCAAATAGATGAGATTAGCTTTCTAAACCAAGGGCCGATGAAAAGTTAGAATATATAAAGCCCAACACTTAATGTCATAGAACAATAAAGGAAAGTAAAATTTCAGATAATGGTCCTGGACTTCACTGAAAAGTGAAGAATATAGTGAATCCTCTATTATAAATTAAAAGTTAGTTTTTGAAAAAAAGTTAAGAAAAATAATAAAAGAAATGTTCAATTGTTGCCATCTTACAGCTGGGAATAATAATGGGCATAGTAAAGGAGGAGGCCTGGTATTTCATTTATTAGAATATACTTCTAATTTTTTGAAAAATAAATCAGAATTAGTATATGTCCTTTCATATAATTTAAATTCCAAGATAATTTTCGTTGTAGCATTATCTATCAAAAGATGTTCAACCTGATGGGTGCCAAGAAAATACTTACCTGAAAACATTTTGCTCAACTGAGGGCCTTAACATTTAAAATTAGACCACAAGAGCTCTGGCCCTGTCCCAGGGGTTCTCATTTTAGGTGTAAATACTCTTCAGAGATTGGTAACAGAAGCTACTGACACTGTAGTGAGTAAAACAGCTGCCCAGATTGCTCTCCATTGCAACCTGAGGGACTTACATATTTTTGCCCAAGGGCAAATTTGCTCCTACCTTCCAGGCCCATCAGCTTTAACTTGCTGTCAGCTGCTTCCACAGGAGTAAAATAGTGTCACTCACTTTCCCTATTAAGAGACTCACTAGGAGACGTTAGTGCTTGACTGACTTGAGTGTTCAACAGAAGGACATATGTATCTGAGGACCTCTTCAACTCTAAAATTTTATTTCTATGATTCTAAGTAATTTATCAAACTGTAGTTGATAAAAATGACAAGCATTTTAACCAGAAAGATGACAGGCTGTCATAAAAGTTGTGGAAATAGCCCTGACCAGTATGTTCTATCGTCTTTTTAGTGAATTCTAGGGGAAGGAAATGATTTTGAAATAGCCATACACCCTACCCATTCAATCCCCCAGTTGTTTATCTTCACTACTTTCTTTACTGGGGCACAGAATTTCAAACAGATGTTTATTTAAAAGCTAAATATGAGCTTGTATTCAAACTGGAGCTTTTGCTTATCTCTCAATGACTATATACTGAATAAAATGCAACAGTAAAGATTTAAGACCCTTGATGACATAAACAAATGCATGCGAGAGGTAAAAAACATTACCCTGGAGACAGAAACAAGTATCCCCTATAAATGATACAGTGAAATAAAGAAGAGCTTCTTTGTTCTGAATTATTCTCAAAAGGCTTATGTCTATGAATCAGATTCAGTAAGTCCACTATCCATTTTATTCTGCCTCTGTAGTTTACATAAAAATTTAATTTATAATCAAAGTTAAGAGTATGAAGTTAGAGATTTTAAATTAAAAAGGCTCACAGAATCAAAGGAGCTAGAGACAGAGCTTAACTGCCAAACAATTTCCACTCCAAAATGGAACACCTTCATGAATGCTGTGCTGCATTATCTTGAAAACACAGAAACTAGAATATTTTTAAATAAAATTAAATTCTAAGTGTAATTTTTAAAAATTCAGGAAGAGAATTATTATATGATAAAGAATACCTGTGATACTCAACATTAATATTAATGTCTGTTCACTGCCTTCAGTTAAACAATAGTTTCTCTGAAGAAACACAAAATAATTATTAACAAATTATTTGGTGGCACATAAGTGTGGAAAAAAGGGTTTAAACATAAAACTAACAGGGTAGAGCTTCTCCTAACCTTTTCCAATAGCTCTTCAAAGTAACTGGTGCTTTCTATCAGATTTGAAAAGCATAATAATTTCCAATCTCTATCAAAATATGAAATATAATGGAAAATGGTGCTTCCTTCTCCTGGAATTGTTTGAGTGTTTATAGTATGTGTGTGTATATATATATAGATATATACATATCTCTACATCTATATATATATATATACGTTACATATATATGTGTATATGTGTGTGTGTGTGTGTGTGTGTATATATATATATATATATATATATATGAACATCCTTTGAGACTGGAGCATAAATCCTATTAAACTCAACTATAGTTTCCCTAGCCCTAAAATAGATTTGACATACAAATATAAACACAAGGTCAAGGTCATAGATCAGTAAGAAAGATTACCAACAGAACTGATGTAACAGCTGGCATTGATCCTGGGGCTTTTAGTACACTTACCAGACACTCTGCATTTACTCACAGGGGTACACTCTGTTTTCAAAATGTTCCCCATCTTTGAAGACAAGATCTTTATGTGCTTTTTGTTATAAAGTATGTTCTACTAAAAATGTTGTACTGGATCACAGAGTAAGAAAGGAGAGTAGTGTACGTATGTTTCAGAATCATGAGTTTTTATGTGTGTGTACGTATATGCGTGTGTATTCTTGGGTATTTATTTATTCATTTGTTATAACTGATCCTTGCCACGTGACAACTTTGAAACTGATTTAACTTACAGGTTCCTGAATCGACCATGCTCCCCGACACCTCTAAGCCTTTGTACCAGCTAAAATGCAAACTGTCTATTTCTCAACGTCTTGGGTCACTTCTTCCCTAATACACAGATCTAACTGCTAAAAATTGGTTCAACCAAAAAAACTTTACAATGTGTCCATAGTCTTCCATGATAATTTCCAAATTATACATATATGAAGAAACTTTGGTTATCAACAGCAGCAATGAAAGTGACTCTTAATGGAGTATATTATTGAATAGTATAATTATCTAACAAAACCATGCCTTTTGTTTCAGCTGCTCAAACAAGATACTTAATTTATCTTAAATTACATTTATGAAACCAAGAGTTATATGATGAATGTGCTTACTGAAGCATTCTGACCGAGAAATTATTTTTAAGAATGCATAATGCTGTTGGGGTAAATTTATAATATAAAAGCCTTCCTTGTTAAATTAAGCATCACCTGCTGCAACTTGATATAACTTGCAAATTACGATACATGAACATGTAAATGTTCTCAATTATCAGTTTTTTATTTTGCAAAATTATTTTTGATGAATTAAGTAGGTTGGAATGAAAATACCAGAATTATCCTATCCTAGAAGGTCTGCTAGTTTCTCAATAACAAAGGAAAAAGGAAAAAAAAATTTATCAAATTAAATACCACTGAAAATGGAACTTCCTCTACCAGGCAGAAGCAGACCAAGGGTATATCAAAATTACCAGTAATGGGCACCCATTTGTACATCAAACTTTGATCACAAAATCTACTGACATATTGTCTAGTTTAAAACAAACAGAATTCCTTGTAAAATACACTATATTAAAGTCTATTTAGAGGAATCACTTACCAATGAATAAATATGTTCTGGGTGAAATATGTCCTGGGTGAAAGTGCTGCCTTGTGTGTGAACTCTGACTTGATTTTCCAGAAATAATAAAAACATTATGACACCACGCTTGCCCATAATGGCCCAGAACACAAAGCTTTCTAGATTGAGGGTTTTAGTCAGTCTGTGGCAGAGAAGTATTGCTACAGACACAATCCACGGACAGAGAGACATAGTGCTGATATGTGTAAAGGGAAGAAAGAGGTCAATGAACTTAACAGGCTCCCACCCCAGGGGATTAATGAGCAAAACAACAAGAATACGCACAATGTACCTGGAGAATTTCTATGTCTTTAAATATTGACAGGTAACGTTAACATCAACAGGTAACGTGTTAAAATACGTTCTTCAACTAGGGAGATGAAGCTACCGGCACACTGTCAGTAGGCTATTTACTTTAAGTGGTTTCATTTTGATTGTGAAACTACCACCCATACCTTTCCACAACGTCTCTCTTGCTCATCAGCACACAGAAGCAAACGTCTGAAGTAATAATCTTAGGAACTATGGCCAGTGGCTGCCGATCTGAGACCTGCTATCCAGGTGTCAGGCACGTTCAGTCCATGAGCAGGGACGGTCTGCATGGCCCTTGCCGTGGCACCTGACACTCAGCTATAGACTGGAGTGTGGGTAGTGAGGAGGCTTTAGAAGAGGCTCCTACGAGCTGGAGAAGAAGCAGGAAGAACAGTCTAGGTCACATAGGTCTGTGCCTTCCTGACTTAACTTACTGGACCAAAAATATTTCAGAACAACCTTTACTTTAGCAATTAAGATCATCAGAAACAATTACTACTATCTACTATGAGCATTATTTAATAAAATTATTTTAACACCAAAAAATGAAATACTTTAGCTTTGTGAGAATCTCTATTATATACATCATTTTTCTTGTTCTCTTTCTTTTTATTCTGGTGGAGATAGAATGATGACACATGGACTGGCACGTATATACCATACTGACACTTCTCTGTTCAGTACTTTGTTCAACTGCAGTATCAATTATTTAAATTCTTACGTCAGTATTTCCTCTATTTATATTTTGCTTTATTGTTTTGGTAGTTATCACACTTTCAATTGTAGCACTTATATAAAATGAATAATTTGTTTTATATTTAAATTCTTGTCATTACACATGAGGATATGAGTAAGACATAACAGTGGGAAAAATAATGTGATGTAGAATAAAAAGAAAAGAATCTTCTGCTCAGTGTCCTTCCCTACCTCTTCACCTACACAATCCCTACCATCATCATCATTTGATAAAATATATAAGAATTAAAAGCTGCTCCACTTACCCACAATCAAGCTAAAGGAATAAGATATCTTTTCTATTCTGTAAGTCTCAGCTGAGGGCTATACCTCCCTCCCTCCTCCTTGGGCAGCCTTCCCTGAACTATACAGGCTGAGGACAGTTTCTCATCTCTGGGACTCCACAGCACTCAGTAGATCTTTCAATCATCTCATCACACGACTGTATTTTGCATTGTTTATGCACAGCCCTCAACTAGAATGTAAACTCCTTCTGGGCAAGGATTACGTCTTTGTCACCTTACATCCCAGCACCTGGCAGAGACAGCATTTCCAGTAGGACATGCAACAAGTCAAACTCCTAGAGCCTCAGACTATAAAACGCGGGGTGTACCATAATTCTAAGGTACCTTAAGATTTGAAATGATGTAATAATGGTATTTATAATGTTTGGTTTCAAATTCAAGACATCATCCCCCTCTCTGAATATAAATTAACCAAAAAAATTTAAAAATTAAAGAGCAATGAAGTATTTTATTCTATGCAGGAAGTTCTGTGGGTTTGGAAAACATGTGTGACTAGTATTCTGCTAGAAAAATACAAGATTTAAATATTTATGAGGGTCTTTACTTTAATATCTGTTCATTAAAAAATGGTCATATTCATTCAGTTTCCTTTAACCAGTGTCTTCCTGGCTAAGGTTTGTAAGACATAACATGCCCACAGACCATAGACAAGAATGAGTAAATGTTTCAAAATTCTGGTATCATAAAGCTTTTCACCATTTTCCTCTCTCAAACTACTCACTCCACAGGAAGTTGAATAAAATCTATTTACATTAAAATATTTCATGGTTAAATTTTCTTACAATGGAGATGTATTTAAGAAATGAAGTATCACATTGAAAGATTTAATCCCTAAAATCAGACAAATCAAACTCTTCCTAAAAAAGAGTTATAATGAAATGGGGAAAGGAAGCCTTTATGAATTAACTTTGTGTCATATATTAACCACAAATGAGAAATTATTTCTCTTTGTCCATGTGAAAAATCAATCACTGAAGTATATAATAATCATACACCAAACAACTTGAACCCTTTAAATTGTGCAATAAAGATTAAATCAGGGCTTCCCTAGTGGTGCAGTGGTTGAGAGTCTGCCTGCCAGTGCAGGGGACACGGGTTCGAGCCCTGGTCTGGGAGGATCCCACATGCCGCGGAGCAACTGGGCCCGTGAGCCACAATTACTGAGCCTGCGCATCTGGAGCCTGTGCTCCGCAACAAGAGAGGCCGTGATAGTGAGAGGCCCGCGCACCGCGATGAAGAGTGGCCTCCGCTTGCCACAACTAGAGAAAGCCCTCGTACAGAAACGAAGACCCAACACAGCCATAAATAAATAAATAAATAAACCCAAAGTTAAAAAAAAAAAAAAAAGATTAAATCAAATTGGCCAAAGCTATTCTTAGGACGATCTTTTTCATCTGAACCTGTATTTGCTGAAGAGCTTCAAGCATGAGCTTTTACTGTGGCTGGCTAAATAAAAACAATATCCTGCCATAAAGTGATTCAATTAGAATATGTGAAAGCGATCAAATTACTTTTAAAAGCCTATACCTGAAAATCTAAAAACCAGTTCAACAAAAACAAACATTATCCAAGCAGGTCTGGAATACTGATGCAAGAAGAGTCAACATGTCATTGCCCTGCCTTTCCTACTTCTTCCGTATCTGCATGCTGCTGTTAGCAGCAACGTAAAATCAAGGAAATTCACTCCTTTGACCTGTACTGAAGGGGTAAGCTTCAGGTCCCCACTTGCTTCATGGTAGGGTATCAAACCTAAATGATGTTTCTCAGGTCTGAGGAGGCTAAGAAGTCATATAGGTCCAGAAACTATCTAACTCTGATGTAGATGGATACAAGTTTGAAAACACATTTTTCTAAAATGTACAATAAGACACTCTTTAATATATATTAAAAACAGAATATATCATACTATACTCCAAAAGCTATTTAGGCATTTGTTTTAAAGTGATCACACTATCAATTCAAACTTCCTTGTCTATCATAAAATATTGTGGGGTTTTAGGGCAGACACTTTATTCACTTGGACTAATGACTTGTTTTAAAAGCTAAACTGACAAATATCCTAGCCTCCATAATACTGGGAATACAAATTTATGGAAGTTGTATAACAATGGCAGAACAGCTCATTTTTATGAAGAGAAACCTATTTTCCTATGATGACTCTACCACTAGCTATCATTTTCCTAACGGCAAATAGATTCTACAAACATAATGAGACCAATTTAAAAGTTAGGAGAGAGTTGAAAGGTCATCTGCCTAATCAATCATCCCATCCAATGCTTAAACACCTTTAATAATCTATTGGCTAACACTGGTCGTCTAGTTTATTTCTGAAAACTTCTAGTGACCATGGATTGTATTCCAAGGTGGTGTCTTTTGGAATCAGATGGCTCTGGGTTCAATTTCTGGCTCTTCCATTTGCCAGCTGTCTGACCTTGGGCAAGTTAACTACTCTTGAAAGTTCTATTTTTAAGTGTGAAAAAACCAATACCTATTTCACAGAGCCACTGTGAGGAATAAACCTGACAGTGCTCATATAGCGCTCAGCACAGCGCCTGGGCACAAAGCAGGTACTCAACAAGGATTACCCATTATTCAGAGAACTCATTCCATATTTGCACAACTGCAGTAGTATGATATTCTTCCCTGTCCTGGGCTATAATCTGTCTCCTTTACTCTGATCATTAGTCCTTTGAGGGGCCACAGAAAACAAGGCTAATCCTTCAATTATCCTTCAAACATTAGAAACATTATTCCACTGACTAAGTCCATCACCTTGTTAAGGTCTAGATAAGATAGTTAAATTCCACTGTTGAAGGAGTCTAGCAAAGGACAAACAAAGGAAGACACATGCACCTGGGTGCCAGTCTGCAAAGATGCAATTCTTTATAAATTCTTGACTGGCCAAAGTAGTGTATAAATGTTCCTGGGAGTTCTCCACCACAGGCTGTTGACTCCTACTGAGTTTACTATACATTAAAAAAGCCCTGCTTTTCCCCAAGTGCTTTAAGCCATACCTCCTCCTCAAATGAAATGCCAAGATATGTTTTCTTTGATTTTTCTCCTGAGGTTGGTTAATATTATATTACCTTCATTCACATTTTAACAAACAAGCAATTGAGTGATCGGTTAATTGGCCAATAAGTGGCTCATCCAAAATTAATTTAGGGAGACTTCCCTGGTGGCGCAGTGGTTAAGAATCTGCCTGCCAATGCAGGGGACACAGGTTCGAGCCCCGGTCCGGGAAGATCCCACATGCCGCGGAGCAACTAAGCCCGTGCGCCACAACTACTAAGCCTGAGCTCTAGAGCCCGTGAGCCACAACTACTGAGCCCACACGCCACAACTACTGAAGCCTGCACGCTTAGAGCCTGTGCTCGGCAAAGAGAAGCCACCGCAATGAGAAGCTCGCATGCCACAATGAAGACTAGCCCCCGCAGCCAAAAATAAGTAAATAAATAAATTTATTTAAAAAAAATTAATTTAGGGTCTTCTGAGTTCCAGCTTTCCCTATTAGTTTAAATTGCCACAGACTGTAACAATGGTGAATTTGAAAGCATTTGGTAAAGCAAACGATTTTGTAGCACCTGGAGAACTTTGGATTACTTTTCCTACTCTAAAATCTGTGTCTGTTGTTGTCTCTTGTTTTTATTAGAAAGGCCACAAAGCACAGTGGTTAAGAGAACAGTCTTTGGATTCCTCACTCTGCCATTTGTCAGTGGGTGACTCTAGTCAAGTTACCTATCCATTCTGGGGCTCCGTTTCTTTAGCTGTAAAATTAGAATCATAATAGTACCTACCTCATCAAGATGTTCTATTACATGAAATATGCCTGGCATTTTCTAAGCATTAGATTAACGTTATTCTATGGACGGAGCTCCAGACCAGAGGACTTTCTCAAAAAAACTTTCTTCACTTTCACCCCACATAAAGCTCCTTGAGAGTTGGTATTGTCTTTGGCATTTGTATCTCCATGCCTGACATTTTCTGTTAAATGCTTGAACATATTCTATATATATCCTGTAAAACTAAAAAAAAACTTTGGATCTGGTAATTTAATAACCTAGCTAATTAATTCTTTAATTTTGTAAGACACGTTTACTTAAACCAAAGAGTCATTCATTTCATGTACAAAAGACACCTATCATTTTTCCTTCCCTAGACTTTTCTTCATGAAGAACCAGGGGAATGGACCATGTTGGGAATGTGACTAAACTGGACCAATTCATTCCTCTCTTGGGATATGTAATTCAAAGTGACTGAAAACCTTCATTTTGGGGTTGCTTTAATAGGCCACATTTCACAGATTAGTATACAGAGGAGTCAGGATGCTGAGAGAAAAGAACGAAGTAGCTGCAGAGAGAGAAGCAGAGATGAGGAAGGCAAAAAGGAAGAGAGAGAGAGAAGAGACAGCAAGGAGTTGATGAATGGTTTTCCAGTTTCAAGAAAGTGCAGTGCACTCCTGTCACTGGGCTCCTGAAGAGCCTGCTACATGCCTCTAATAAATCTCCCTGTACTTGAGCTTTGTTGAGTAGGCGTCTGTTCTATGCAATTGCAGCATCCCTAAGATACCGCAGTAGTACTATGTAAGAAGAACTACACCTTTAAATCCGTGGTTTAAAGACCTCTGCACATATCAACGCTCTTTTCCCACAGTACCTGTACCTCATGTATGTACCTCCAACACATATCTCCGATTTTCAAATGGGGACAGCCAATGACACAAAGAGGTAAATAAGATGTTCAAGGTCACACTGAGAGTTTGTAGGGACAGAGCTGATAAAATAATTTCAGATTTCTTATTCCCAGGGGCCTGAACTAACCAACAAACCAGCTGCCTCCCTTGATGGAACTAAAGTATGCCAATTATCCAAACTGTGTAGGAAACACTGACCAAAACAGGGGTTAATTGGACATTGGTTGTTTTAATTCCATAAGCAGCTCTTTCCCTGAGCTACCCTGGGAGTGAATAACATACCTTTTGCAGGGATGGGAAGGAGGCCAGCACAGGCCATCTGGCTGAACGTGTCCTTTTGTCAAGTTATCCCTGCAGCGGTGTGAAACTTACTGATGTTGAAGAACTTTACAGTTTAATTTGTTTTATCATTTTCCCTACTCTATTGAATTTAAAAGTAGATAAGTCTTTATTTTCATATGAGCCAAGCAGTTTAACTGACTCTGAAGTTACTGAATCTACGTGAATGTATATATTCATGAACAATTCACTTAGACCATGGCCACTAGTAAAGAAATGAAGACTCATTTTATTTTTCACATGAAAAGTAAAACAAAATATTGATCTTCCTCTCAATCAAGGAAAAAAAGGAACCATGAAAGAACACAGGTAGCCTATTTCCTTGTCCATTTTCCTGACTTCTTCCGCTTTGTAATTTTGCTAAGATGACAACAAATCTGGACTATTAAATTCAAGAGCACTTCCTAAGACCTCAGAGTCAGAACCCATCAATTGGTTTCAACTCATGACTCTAGTACCACTAGCCAAGGGCATAGTCAAGAGCTGTTAAAGCCCTGAAACATGTATTTGTTTCCTCCATCCCTTCTTTCTTCCTGCCTTCCTCTACCCCTCCCAACCTCTCAAATGGTCTACTTTCTCTAATTCTTCTTTCCATCGTTTAATTCCCAAGTCTTAAATTAATTCTACCTGACTTACTCATGATGCTGCTGGCGTTCAAAACTACAAAGGCTCCTGATACTGACGTGAAGACCATATTCCCTATGTTGGGAAATGTGTATGAGGTGGGATGGGGTGGGTTATTACTACTTAATAATGCTAGTATTAATGTCCAACTGTGGGTCAGACTAGGGTTGTCCAAGCCCTAAATGATGAGCCCTGAGCAACCTGCAAGACCTTGAGGATGAATGGATGAAAAACAGGCAAGCTTAGGGGGAATGCCTTAATCTAATACACAACCTAGGTACTATGCCTATTAGTTAGAAGAGGGTACGGGTCCATGCCAGGGAGCTATAGCAGGAACCAGATAAGAGGTAATAAAATCTTAAGGGAGATGCTGGTATTCAAGCTATATGTATGAGCAGGCTGGAAAGTGAATTCTTAAAGTGGAACCTAGCACAAAGGCAGGTGGATGGGTTATACTGAAGTTGGCAAGGAAATAAAGACCAGATGGTTCTTGCTCAGAGGGCCAAATAGCAAAATATCACATAAGGGGGATCTTGATTCAGCCACCTCTACCATCTCTAGCAAAATATGCCCATCAGCGGTCATGGCATCTAACAGCATCTAACAGCAAGCAACATCACACTCTTATAGTGCCTGCAGTCAAAGTTCATTACTGAAGTTGGGTGGGTGGGAAGCGGGGTTACCCTGGGTCAGGCAAGGCCACGTTATACCTAGGGATTCCAGGTACTTCTTTAATTTCATCTGCTGCTGTAAACTACTGGGTTTCCACCTGTCTCCAATTCTTCTTAAATAAACTTTGGTGGGGCCCTAGATAACAGCCTTGGCCCCAAATATTTCAACAACAATTGCCCAAAGGAAGGAGTCAGAAATAACAATTACTCCATGGTGGAATAAACAAGAAAAAGAGGCAGAAGTTTCCACTGCTACAGTTCTTCAACTATGTCTCACTCAATTTCTTCCTGTATATCAGGTAAAATGTTTCTTCCTTTCAACAGGACCTGTGTGGGATCAACATAGGGAAGACACTGAATCCAGCCACATGGACCAACTCCTGGAACTCTGGGGCTATGAGAGACAGTGAAGAAAGAAAAAAGTGACCAAGTGTTGTCATCTTTTTGTGCCTCACTTTACTCATTTAAAAGCACTAGGCTCAACAAGGTCCTCTTTAAGATTCTACTGCATCTCCCTGGCTCTACTTACTTTAGCTCCATATTTTGAAGTCCTTCTTGAGAATGTTCTCAGTGCAGCTAAGAATAATCACTTTGCCTTTCTTTTTCTTCTGCATCATTTAGGACTGATGCTCCTTTCGGGCTTAAGTATGTGTTCCCACTCTAGATAGAATAAAATGCTTTCTTTCAGCCTCCCTCTTACCCACACAAGGGAGACGTTTGTAAGTGTTACTCCAATTTTTTTGCAGTCGAGCTTTAGAGACAATTTCATGGATATCAGAAGGAAATAAAAAGACCTGCATAAATGATACCAATTTTCAAAAAGTAAACAGAATAAAGAAATTAATATGCTCTTTTATGAGAAGAAAGAAATCAGAAGAAACATGGCCTTGTTCCGTTTACTTTCCTCCACAGCAATCTTAGAGCCCAGGCATCTGACAAGAATTTGCCCATATACTCCCAGCATTAAAGTCGAAGATGACTACAAATGTTGTCCATTTATATCTGAGATGGTCGGAAATCTCATCCAGAATTAAAAGGCAGTTTTTCCTTTAAGACTTTCCGCCACTTCTCTGACCACTGTTTTCGCCTCTATTCTGAATATGTTACAGACCTAAAAGAACTCAGCCTATTTTTAAATAAATGACAGAGGCAAGGATATCACTTAAACAATTTAACCTACAAATTAAGTTTGATTGAGTTTTGTGGGTTTTGATATAGTAATAGAAATGGTTTATAAGTTTCTGTATTATACTTACATAAGAGAATACCATTAAAACTTTCCAGACCAAAAACTTAGTATTTTCCTCCCCAAAATCTAACTGTAAACACGGGTTTGCTATAAAATTATTACTGAAGTTGATTTATCAAGTAAGGTGTCTCCTCCACCTACCCCCTCACAAGTACATACACTGCAGGAATACTCAGAAGAGTGACACAAAGGGGAGAGAAAAAACTCTTTCAATCTATGAAAAACATCTACAGTGTACTAAAAAAAAAAGCCCCCAAATTTGTCAATATTTTTGTTCTAAACATATTATTCAGTAGCATAAACACTGTGCAGTAGAAATGGCTGGAACACATGTTCAGAATAAAAGGGCTAGGTGGAGTTCTGTATAACCAGCAAAATGGAAGAACAAAATTATACATTGAAAACTGCATATTGGAACAAAACTAAGTAAGAACGTGCCTTGAATCTCTACTATATAAACAAGAAAAATGGTCATCAGATAGTTGATACTAGTCAAATCTTATTTGTAAAAATTATGTCTGAGAAGGGATAGAAATGGTTAAACCTTCTTAAAATCTCTGTTCAATAATCACTTTTTACTTATTTAGAAAGAATGCCAATGGGAAGAGCACTTCTACAATTAGAGAGGGTAAGCTTTGTGTTTTGCAGTGTTAAGTATTTAGACCTGTGTGTTATCAGTGATGCACCCGGGGACAAAAGATGACTGGAAAAAACCAACTAAAATCGAGAACAGTAACAACAAAAAAAATCAGGACTGAGAAACTCAACTTCATAAACTATTTTATAGTCCTACATTGGCTACTGACAGGACTAGACACCACTCCAATCCACCAGCTGTCAATCTTAACAATTTAAGATGAAGAAACTCTTAGAGTCAAATTTTCCACAGCTTACTTCTGAAAGACCTTCTTTTACACCTTCCAACAATCTGTATAATAAAAAATTCCTTCCAGTTTTCATTTCTAAAAGATACCATGAGCTTTAAAAATAGAAACACTGGGGCTCATCCACTATCTCTGTAACTAGGTAATCTGTTTGAGCCTCAGTTTAATGTGTATGATACCAACTTATCTAATAGGACAGTTGTGAAAATTAGATAACATGTATAAAACATCCAACATAGCAAGTCCTCAAGAAATGCTACCTTTTCCCTCTTTATGCTCCTTACATCTCTAATAGATATTGCTAATAATTTACATAACTGCTTTTTTAAATGATAGCTTACTCTTTTATTTGTTTATTTATTTATTTTTGGCTGCGTTGGGTCTTCGTTCCATTGTATGAATCTAATGACACTGACTTGTCCATTTCACTATTACTGGACATTTAAGCAGTTTCTAACAGTTTGTATTATGAATAGCACTGCTGTGAACAACTTGTTCACATTTCTGAGTTTTTTTTAGGATAAGGAATCACTAGGTCAGAAAGTATAATACTTTTTTTTTTTTTTAAAAGAAATTCACGTTCTTTTATTTATTTATTTATTTATATATGACTGTGTTGAGTCTTCGTTTCTGTGCGAGGGCTTTCTCTAGTTGCGGCAAGTGGGGACCACTCTTCATCGCGGTGCACGGGCCTCTCACCATCGCGGCCTCTCTTGTTGCGGAGCACAGGCTCCAGACACGCAGGCTCAGTAATTGTGGCTCACGGGCCCAGTTGCTCCGTGGCATGTGGGATCTTCCCAGACCAGGGCTCGAACCCGTGTCCCCTGCATTGGCAGGCAGATTCTCAACCACTGCGCCACCAGGGAAGCCCCTTTTTTTTTTTTTTAATTTAAAAAAATTTTTTGCTGCGTTGGGTCTTCGTTGCTGCGTGCGGGCTTTCTCTAGTTGCAGCGAGCGGGGGCTACTCTTCATTGCAGTGCACGGGCTTCTCATTGCGTGGCTTCTATTGTTGCAGAGCACGGTCTCTAGGCGTGCGGGCTTCAGTAGTTGTGGCGCACGGGCTCAGTAGTTGTGGCTCACGGGCTCTAGAGTGCAGGCTCAGTAGCTGTGGCACATCGGCTTCGCTGCTCCACGGCATGTGGGATCTACTGGGACCAGGGCTCAAACCCAAGTCCCCTGCATTGGCAGGTGGATTCCTAACCACTGCACCACCAGGGAAGTCCTACAGAATTGTTTTAATATAATTTTATACTAATTAAGCAAAATCTATCCTTTCCAAAATTAAACAGTACAATGGAAACTAAAGTAGTACCACATTGCAAATGTTCTGGATACTCGGGTATTCTAAACCATCTTTTTATAAAATAATACTACAAACCAAGAATCTGCCATTTCTAATTCCTAGCTAGCAGAATCTGTAATTTAAAGTAGACCCATATATACGTATTTTACTATGACTTGATACTTTAAAATATGTGACACTATTAGTGGTAACATACCTATTGATTCCACTATCCCACTATTTATAAGATCATGCATTAAAAGCAAACTGCCACGAAAACAGAAATATAGATCAATGGAACAGGATAGAAAGCCCAGAGATAAACCCACACACATATGGTCACCTTATTTTTGATAAAGGAGGCAAGAATATACAATGGAGAAAAGACAGCCTCTTCAATAAGTGGTGCTGGGAAAACTGGACAGCTACACGTAAAAGAATGAAATTAGAACACTCCCTAACACCATACACAAAAATAAACTCAAAATGGGTTAAAGATCTAAATGTAAGGTCACACACTATCAAACTCTTAGAGGAAAACATAGGCAGAACGCTCTATGACATAAATCACAGCAAAATCCTTTTTGACCCACCTCCTAGAGAAATGGAAATAAAAACAAAAATAAACAAATGGGACCTAATGAAACTTAAAAGCTTTTGCACAGCAAAGGAAACCATAAACAAGATGCAAAGACAACCCTCAGAATGGGAGAAAATATTTGCAAATGAAGCAACTGACAAAGGATTAATCTCCAAAATTTACAAGCAGCTCATGCAGCTCAACATCAAAAAAACAAACCACCCAATCTAAAAATGGGCAGAAGACCTAAACAGACATTTCTCCAAAGAAGATATACAGACTGCCAACAAACACATGAAAGGATGCTCAACATCACTAATCATTAGAGAAATGCAAATCAAAAAACTACAATGAGGTATCACCTCACACTAGTCAGAATGGCCACCATCAAAAAATCTACAAACAATAAATGCTGGAGAGGGTGTGGAGAAAAGGGAACCCTCTTGCACTGTTGGTGGGAATGTAAATTGATACAGCCACTACGGAGAACAGTATGGAGGTTCCTTAAAAAAGTAAAAATAGAACTACCATATGACCCAGCAATCCCACTACTGGGCATATACCCTGAGAAAACCATAATTCAAAAAGAGTCATGTACCACAATGTTCATTGCAGCTCTATTTACAACAGCCAGGACATGCAAGCAACCTATCGACAGTGCCCATCGACAGATGAATGGATAAAGAAGATGTGGCACATATATACAATGGAATATTACTCAGCCATAAAAAGAAATGAAATGGAGGTATTTGTAGTGAGGTGGATGGACCTAGAGTCTGTCATACAGAGTGAAGTAAATCAGAAAGAGAAAAACAAATACCGTATGCTAACACATATATATGGAATCTAAAAAAAAAAGAAAAAAAAAATGGTTCTGAAGAACCTAGGGGCAGGACAGGAATAAAGACACAGACATAGAGAATGGACCTGAGGACACGGGGAGGCGGAAGCATAAGCTGAGACGAAGTGAGAGAGTGGCATGGACATATATACACTACCAAATGTAAAATAGATAGCTAGTGGGAAGCAGCCACATAGCACAGGGAGATCAGCTCGGTGCTTTGTGACCACCTAGAGGGGTGGGATAGGGAGGGTGGGAGGGAGACTCAAGAGGGAGGAGATATGGGGATATATGTATATGTATAGCCAATTCACTTTGTTATACAGCAGAAACTAACACATCAGTGTAAAGCAATTATATGCCAATAAAGATGTTTAAAAAAATAAAATAAAAAATAAAATATTATGAAGTTAAAAAGAAAAAAGGAAACTGCCAGATTTTTATGCTGCTCAGCGAGCTTCCTTGAGTGTTACCTAATATTTCTTTTTCTTATTTTCATTAACTAGAAGAAATAAAACTATTAGTTTATCAAAAAGTATCAGTCTTGTCAGTGATAAGAGACAAATCAATTTCAATTCTGTTAAAGACATATGATTTTTAAAAATCTTATAAATTTTCACTTGAATTTCAAAACTCGTTTGATTTTTATAGTGAAAAATATTGTTGATAGTGTAAATGGTCATTAACAGGGATACTGTGAAGATACTTAACTTCAAAGATACCTAAAATACATTAAGCTAAGAGTTCAGGTTTTGAATCTTAGTTCACATACTAACTTAATTTTTCTGAGATTCTGGAGATAATGTTACCTAATTAATAGGGCTATAAAAAAGATTTAATGAACTAAGACATGCAAAGCACATAGCATTGTGTATGGTGTCCCTTAAGTATTCATAAGTGGAAGCAGACTCTATAGCAAATAAATTTCTTTCTAAAGTAAAAAACCAGAAACAGCTCAGGAAAAAAAAAAACAAAACTGAACTATACTGCTATGTCTTGCATTTTTCAGTACTATGAAAAATAATCCAGAACTTGTATCATCAGACTAGTATAAATAACAGTAAAAAGCCAAAGATTAAGAATTATTCCAATTTTATACAAATTGAAAAGTGGTACTACAATTACAGCTTCTGAGAGAAATAAAACATGGCAAATCTAATTCACATTCATGCACAAAAATACATACATACACACACACTACATAAGGAGCATTTTGATAAGAGGCTATCACAACATGTACCTGAGAGATCAAAGTTTCAGCCTAGAGCCTGTCACTTACTACCCTATAACCTTCGCCCCTTGCTTAATTACTCCAAGTCTCTCAAGTTTCTTCACTTACAAAAGAGAGACAACAAGCTGTATCACAGAGAACAGTTGGGAGGGTTAAAGGCTATATAGTCCTGCGGGACCTGTGATGTCCATAGCTTCTATCAAATTACCAAATGATTACTCGAACCACAAAATATTAAGAAATGTCACAGGTTTGTCAAAAAGTTTAAAAACCTTTAAAGCTATAAATGATTTTAAAGTATTACTATTTCCATGAATTCCAGTGTTTTCGAAGCCTGGTAGGAATTTAATTTTGTAAGAATTTTAATATTTCATGAACACTGGACGAAAGAGAATTCCTACACATGTAAACCCTAAACCAAATGCCTGCGCCCATAGCTTAAGAAACTCCATCAAGAGCTTCCCTGGTGGCGCAGTGGTTACGAATCCGTCTACCAACGCAGGGGACATGGGTTCGAGCCCTGGTCCGGGAAGATCCCACATGCTGTGGAGCAACTAAGCCCCTGTACCACAACTACTGAGCCTGCGTTCTAGAGCCCACGAGCCACAACTACTGAAGCCCACGCGCCTAGAGCCCGTGCTCCGCAACAAGAGAAGCCACCGCAATGAGAAGCCCGCGCACTGCAACAAAGAGTAGTCCCCGCTCGCCGCAACTAGAGAAAGCCCGCGCGCAGCAACGAAGACCCAACACAGCCAAAAACAAATAAATAAAATGGATATATATTTTTTAAAAAAAGAAACTCCATCAAATAAGACTGAAAAACTCATTGATGATTAGAGATACTATTTTTTATATAACATTATCTGACAACTGTTGTGTTAAATGGTTTAGCGCTGTGTGTGTGTGTGTGTGTGTGTGTGTGTGTGTGTACACTACTGCATTAGCTTCCTAATTGAGCCCCCTCCAAAACATTCTCCACACTGTAGCCAATGCTCTTCGTAAAAGGTAAATCCCTTTGACTAAAAACTCATTATGGTTTCCTGTCTCACTTCAAATAGTCTAAATTCCTCTCTACGGTCTACAGGGTCCTGCATAATCTGGCTCCAGAGAATCTAACGAACCTTATCTCATGTCATTTAGTCCTTGCTCATTACACTCTAGTCAGGCGCTGTCCAGCAAAACGTAATGAGAACTACAAATGTAATTTTAAAGTATCTAGTAGTCATATTTCTTTTAAGTTTAAAAGAAAGGTAAAATTAACTTGAATATATTTTATTTAACCCAATATATCTAAAATATTACGGTATCAATATGAAACCAATATAAAATTCTTAAGATGTTTTACATCTTTTTTGTCATACTACGTCTTCTAAATTGCTGGGTATTTTACACTTAGAGCACATCTCAATTCGGACAGGCCACGTGTGGCTCAAGGCTACTATACTGGACAGCGCAACCCTAACTACACAGACTTCCTTCGATCCCAAAACAGACAGTTCTCCCCGGCCCTCCAGCCGGTGCACGCGTGGGTCCCGCTTCCCGGAAGCCTCTTCCTACAGCTGCTGCTTTGCCTCCCTCCCACAGTTCACCTGAAACGTTACCTCCCAAGACAAGCCTTTCCCAACGGCCTTCGTAAGTGGGTCTCCCCAGGTATTCCCTAGCAGAGCACCCAGGAGATCAATCGTCTTAGGACTTCTCTCATTCTGTAATACTTTTTGCTTGTTTTTCTTTGTTTTTTGTTTTTGTTTTTTTAATACTTGTTTATTGCTTGTCTTCTACTGTTACACTGTACTTACTGCTCCAGGAGCACAAGGATTAGTTTTATGCTATTTGCTACAGGCACGGCTGAGACACTGAATTTCTGCTGAATAAGTGGATGTCTATGCATATTCTTAGTTTCTCTCTGACCGCTTAGTTCCATACGTAATACTAAAAAGCGACTGGCAGCATGGGAAATACATATACAATTACTTACATTTATCACGTAAGCCAAGTAAAGATGATTACAAGGTATAACTTTAAGAAATCCTTCTCATTTTCAAGTAATACGCTTTTATAAAGATCAAAAGAAATAATCACTTCATTTAAAATTACAAATACTATATAATGAAAAAGTAAAATTTTACTTAAGCTGAGATCAAATTGTAAGAAATTTCTAATATGCCTCTATTCTGTGCAGTCCAGAGAAAAGTACCGTGTTAATTGTTGTTTATTTGGCTTTTACATTTGTTAACTCAGACCACCTCAGTGTCCTAAGGATCTGCAAAAGTCTATAACTGCTAAATAATTTCTATAATTAGAGGAAGAAAAGAAAAGTCTAGAAACTATGAGTGGCACTTGAAGAAAATGAAAACTTTTTAGCTAAGATTTAAACAAATTAAACTTTACCTTATCTGCTCTGGGTTCTCATTTTCCAAATTATTTACTATAATTCTGAAGTGAGGTCCATGATTCACTTAGACATTTTATACTGTTAGATGGAAAGGTGGTCACTGAAAATTATGCACAGCTTTTGATACATATTTTAATAAAGTCAATACTACAAATAAAAATCACATAACTGAACAATGCAAAGAATATGTAGTTTGTGAGAGGGAATCATATTATTAAAGTTACAGACCTTTTTTTTTTTTTTAGTTTGAAATATGAGACTAAATTAACAGGTAAAAAATAGGAATAAGAGTTTAAACTCGGCTTCACCACGCTGCACACAGAAGATGAAAAGACTGTATCATTCGTTTTGAGATACCCGAACAGCTCTACTACATCATATTATGGTTACCTAGACAAGTCCTCTTATTAACAGTGGTATAAAGCATACATCCACAGAGGACATGACTATCTTATACTCAGACACGCACACCTACAAACAAATAATTATCGGATATATATAATGGTCCAGGCACTACACATTGTCTTCTCGTTTAATCTTCATACTAACCTAGAGAGGTTGATATTATAATAATCCCCATTTTGAAGAGAAGCAAAGTGAAGTTTAGAGAGGTTAAATAGTTTGCCTGCAAACCTTGCTCTGGCCAATTGTTGAACCAAAAAGCTAGGTGTGAATTTTAATCTACTAATAGGAGGGAAAGGCTTAGAAACAGTTTGCTGCCATCCCTACGACTTATACGCTTCATATAAACTTAATTTTGAGCATGAGTCAAGTCCCTAAACCACACCTCCACTGCCCACTAGTCTCCCCGCTGCCCCTATGCTTGGTCAATTTGGTTTTCTGACAGCGTCTCTAGTTCTTTGTTCATTTCTCCATTGGAAATAAAACCAGCCCAGCTGGATGAAGGCAAGTCTAGTCTTGTCAGGCACTGATTTTTGGATGGACCCTCTCAGTCTTTAACTTGGATACCCATCTGACATGTATTGCCAGGACCTACTGTATTTGCAAACCAAACTCTACCCTCTGGAGTCTAATCTTTCCATGAACAATCTGAATTAGAATATTTCTTGAATTTGGCAATTCAACATTTAATTATGTTTGCAGGGGCCATGCCTGGTTAGTACCCCTCCTTGGAGGTCCCTACCCAGCAAGAGTCTCAGTTGGCTGCCCACTTTCTCTGCTCAGCCTGATTACACTATTAAAGAAAACACTGCTATAAAATATTAAATATTAATGGATTATAGTGTAATTATTTGAGATTGTAAATAAATTCACAAATGTATTCTAATACAAATACTATAATTGTATATATTTTCCTAGTTTTTAATATATTTCTTAAGTGATATGCAATATTTTTGTCATTCTTCTGGAGTAAGAGTACACTGGTAGAAAAAGAAAAAAGAAAAAAGAAAAAAGGAAGGGTACACTGGATCCACACTCAGCGAGCAATCAGTAATTGTGTGTGTGTATAATTCATAACCAAACAGACTAAATTAAACTGAAAGTATATCATTATAAATATATATCATGATATACATAAACATATGTATAATGATTTAACGTCCGTTTGCTTTAACTTACAGTCCGTTTGGTTATGAATTAAAATTACTGTGGCTATAGGTATAAGATTTGGCTAGTATCAACATAACAATTATTATTTTAGAAGGATAAAATCAGGCAAAGAGTTGACATCATGAGAAAAAATGAGCACTTTTTATAAAACCAGGCAATTTGTATTTTAGCCCCAGCTCAGCTACTAAGTAGTTTTATAACAGTGACCAAGTATCAACCTTTCTACAGGCTAATTTTCTCATGTGTTAAATATACTCTTTATATTAACTGATCTGTAAGGTTCTACCACTCAAAAACTCTGGTCTAAGCCTAGCTAATGTTGAACACCTAACAATAAAAACATTTGCTCATTAACTGAGCTGAGAGAAGTTATCACCCACATATTTAAAGTTGTCCTCACGAATGACTTTCATTTCATGGCTTTAAGTATTAGTAACAGTCATAATAACAAGCCAAACGTTTATTTCCTCCAAAGATTTAAATCTCTCTGACTAAAGTTACAGTGCAGTTTTCTTGGATGTTTAAAATAATTTGTTAATACTGGTTAGTAAGCATAATGTATCTAGACTCACAGAATGAATCTAAGAAGACACAGATTTCACTGCTTTAAAAATTCAACATCACAGCAGGCCAGCATATGAGGAAAAAGAATGGACGCAAAGTGAGGCGAGGAAGGACTCTAAACATGTCTGTCTACACGCGCTTGTCTGTGTTCAGAGGAAGAACAATTTAAGGCACAGTCGCTTGAACTACTCCGACTGAAAAACAATTCTGCAAACACAGTTCCTACTCTGGTTCTGAAACACTGAATTCCCATTCCTTCAACACCTAGAATGCTTTCAGAAGGGAAGCAGATGCTAAAAACTACTACCATGAGAACAGTGGAAATGTAAATAGACAAGAGTAAAAACAAAGTGTGCGGGGGGAGGGGAGACTGGTTGAGTGTCCTTTATTCATTTGACTAACAAATATTTATTGATCAGATACTAGGTGCCAGGTACAGTGTCAAGCATTGTGGCTATTTTGGCAAATAGAGAACACAGCCTTTGTCTGTAAAAAACAATCTCCCACTCCATCAAAAAGAAGTACAACCACCACCGCAAGAAAAGAAAACACAAACATAAATTTCCTCTACTTGGTAGTACCTCCATCATCTTCCCATTCTGAGTTGTTTATATATTAAATATACACATTCCATGTACTTCTTTTGTAAGGGTGAAAGATAACAAGATTTTCAAAATTTGTAAGATAATTACAAAATTAAAAACTAAAATTTTAACTAGAGTTTAGAACATCTTTTATTCTGGAAAATAAAATATTCTGATTCTTAGTTCTGTGGTTTATTTTTTCCTCTACATTTTCTCAATCCACATTTTTTCAAAAACAAAACTTCCCACAAAACTAAGTATGTAAGAGTACAATACTAATAATTTTGATGGCTGATATTCAACTGAAAACATTTAATAGTCTTAATTTTGTCACTGAGTTAAAAAGTTCTTAAAAACATCTCCTTTCCTTAATAGATAACATGACCTCAAATAGTTAATTTTAATCAATGTTTTACGTCAGAATCTGGTACCGTATTTGTTAACTTCACAAATGCTTATAATCATGCAAGTAGTCTAGATAATCATTTAGAAATTTAGTTAATTTCATGTTTTTCATCTTTATAATGAAAATGGTGATATTCATTCCTTATTTCTCAAGATTATTGGTAAAATTAAAGAACTTGTTGAATAAAAAAACAAACAAAAACAACAACAACAACAACAACAAAAACCAAATGCTTAAAAATGTTTCTCCATTCACACATTTTTCTATAAAAGTACCTGGGAATAGTCGAGACCAATGTCCATGGCCTCTGATTACACCAATCTTCCGTATCAGAATGTTTTTACAATGTATAATTAGTATATGCAGAACAATTACTCACACATTTAAATGGGAGTGAAATGCAATCTAAAAAATGTCAAGCTATATACTGATTTTAAGAACATAAAAGTAAACAATGGAAAACAACTTTAATTCCATCAGTGAACTATTTTGCTTCCTCTCTCTCCTAAATCAAGTGCTCTGATTATAATCGAAGGATCAGGACAGGGACAGAGGAGGCAAAGGACACTTGCAGTTCACACAGGGCAAGAGACTTGGACAAGAGGAATTTCTCCTCTCCCCTCACAGTACAGATTTTCACATAACCTGAAGAGTGCAGCTACGACAACATCTCAAGAATGCCTGAAAATGGCAAGGGGTCAGATCCCAATCACAGGTGTTTCAATCATTTTGTGAAATATTAAAACATTTATTCAATTCATATTAAGAAATCCCAAATTTTACACCGTTAAGTCTCTATCCGAAAAACATTCACAGAATTAATATATAAAAAAAAAAAACTGGAAGAAACACTGCAATTTCCTTTCCCACAGCAGAATCAAACAGTACAATATTTATACAACAAAACTAGTAAAAGAATAAACTAAATACATTTCTTAATTTCTTTAATGTAGTTTAAGGTGGTATAGTGGCTACCTTTTTCTTTTCTTTTTTTAATGAAAATCTCTTTCCTATTCTCTGCATCACGTTATGTAGGACCTTTAACAACATAATGTACTGGAAAATAATTAAAAATCATTTCTTAAACTAATTAGGTTCATAACCACCTCCCTGACTTCTCCCATTCATCTTGTGCTTAAAATTTTACATCACTAGCTTGAATTTCATCTCTGCCTGACACGTTTCAAGCAGTGAAACAGAGATTAGTGACTCAGAACACTTTACAGTGTTTTGTTATCAATCAGGTTACGTTCCCAGCGACGCTTTCAGCAAAATGATCTTATTCGAATGAACTCTCATGGTCTGAAGTAAATAAAGCTGTAACCCACTCTGCTCTTGCATACTTTCCATTCATTTACTTCCTTTTTTTAAACTTAGACTTATAGCACGTGCCATAGAAAGAGCGCGTGTTAAATATTCCTGGAGTGTCACAATATGTAATACAATAAAACAGATTACAACCCTACCTTTCTTTCACAGCAGTGGTGCCAAGCACAGGTACACCGGAGCAATCAATTTGTTCTGCAGACAGTAAGGCTTTCACAGAATACTAATGGAAAATCTCTTTTCTTTCTCCTTTGCCTTGACTCCCCAGTGCCCAGGTCCCGACCAATACAAGGAAGAGGGCGGTATGTCTTCTGCTGAGATAACCACAACTACTAATCAAGTCTACGTGTACAAGGGCACAGGATTAAACCTCCACCAAGCTTGAGTCAGAGTTTGAGAGCAGCTAAACACATGCACAGCACGGTCAAAATTAAACACACACACACACACACACACACACACACTCATATACCATGCACACACAAACCATGAAAATACAGATGTGTCTACTTCAGTGAACTAATTCATCACACTTTTACCACTGATAGTTTTTTACCTCAGGGACATGAAATTATCTCCCGTTGAACTGAGGGCTTAGATTCAACGGTACCCAACAACAATTATTTTTTTTTTCCAGAAAACAAGAATCATGATCAATATTTTCTGCATTAAACTGTTCACTGTTTTTAAAAGAAGGCATTTTTCTAAATTGGACTATCCAATACAGTTTACATGGACTTACTCTTTCAAGTATTAATATAGGGTTAATAGACTCAGCAAGGATTCTTAAGATTCTGCACTTAAAAAAGGGTATTATAATAGCTCAAATCCACTTATCCAAGAAAAGCATGTATATTACCAATAATGAAAAGATATCTAAAAGACCTTCATTTATCTTTTAGTTTTTACATTAAATATAATCCCATGGTATTTAAAAAATATTTTCAGGTCGGAAAAAATTACTTAAAAGACATCTTTAGCATTTTATAATTATGACAGCATGGTGGTATTTATGATCTCATTAATCCAGAGTTTTGAGGTTCCTTTGAATTAAGCATTTTCACTTGGCTTATTTTTCTTTTATTTGAAATATGAAAAGGTATGCCAATCATGGAGTAGGGTGATGACAGAAGTTGTTAAATATTTTTTAACAACATAACAATACCTCATTTTAATTTGCCTGCCTTAATTTTCAAGTAACTCTTGAAAAGTACCGATAGTCAAAGGACTGCAAACTAAACAATAATTAAGAACAAAACACTCTGGATGACTGGAGAAACTTATGAGGAGGCTTTCTAAACCAGCTCTATTTTCATGTAAACAATTGCTTTAACACTGCTAAAATACATGTGTCTTATTCTGCACTCTTCCTTTTTCTAAAAAAAAAACCAAAAAAATCAGCAGAACAATTAAGAAATACTAAGCCTTCTACGAAGTATTGCAATAATGTTTAACCGAGACTGATGCATTTGTCCTTGACACACTGACCATGTCATCAGGCTACTGTCATGAGATATCATGTCATTTCCCCACCTGGCTAGTGACCTTGTCCTCTAAGTGACCTCAAGCTTCCCTCAAGAGGCAGGAGGCCCCTCCCCGCTGTCTCAGCAAGGTCGTACGGGTCAGCGTGTCCTCATCTATAATCCACCACCATTTGTCAGCAGGGAGGCTGGAGGAGGCAGGCTTGCTACAAGGGGAGAATGCCCAATTAGGCAGCTGTCACACAAAGCATAGGCTGCAAAATTATCCCCTGTCAAAAGAAAGAGCAGCTGCGGGTGCCAGTTACAGCAACCTTTCAACCCTTTAGGTACTGGAAACTACACAGAAGTAAATGAAGAACAATTAGCGACAACAAATCGATGAGTTAGGACGGTAAATTAGAAATTACTAGCAGGTGAGCGTGGGTCATACATGACAGAAGGGCATACCAGACTCCACGCAAGGGCAGGGGTGCACGGAATCACGCTACCCATTTCCGTGCATGTAGATTTCCCCTCCAGCGTTTCCTTCTGGCAAACCTAAAATCCTTTAAAATAGCCATAACCTAAAAGTGTATATATACCTTTTTACTTTTCATGGAGGACCCAAATACACGCCTTCTTGACAGGAGAAAATCTTCCAGAATAGTAAATCGAGTCAATTCTAAACTGTTCTTCTAATACAGTCCATCAGGCTATCCCCTGAAACTTAGTTATTTGTTGGCCACAAAGTCCAAAATATCAGTTCAAATTAGTCACGCTTAAAATATTATATCCACCTTCCTGAAGTATGTGCCCTGGATCTACTCTGGTCACACTTACAGGGAAACATCTTCTTTAAGAAAGCAACAACCAAATTCTGAGAAAACTTATGTTAATATCATAATGTTGAAGTACAGTTTCTCTACACGATGTGAGATGTGATTTTGTGTATAAAGGAATAACTGCAAGATGTGCTTCTATGTATGATACACACAAAAAAGTATCAACTATAAAATTACCTTCTCTGATTATTCCGCTCTAATCCTATAGAGGTGATATGCATTAAGTCTCAAGCTTAGGAAGCCAATTTACTTGGACTCTTTCCAACTAATGTCTGGTACTTAGCACTCACAGGTAACAAAGGAGGAACAAAATGGGGAAACAAGTCCCACAGAGGAGAGGGAGGCCAATATGGCTATTGTGTTTATGGACATGGTTTCATTGTGCCTCAAAAAAGTCATGTATGTTCACAAACAACTTTCTTAAAGTCCATTTTAAACTAAAACTGCTTTTCTCCCCCCTTAGGAAAAACACGTGTGTCTTTTTACATCAGTTCTTTGAAAGTTGAGAAACCTGAATGATATGTGCTATATTTTCTGAAGACTCAGGGGACAGTGATTTACTATAATTCCAAATCACAAATGTAAAAGTGAGGAAGAGAAGGTGAGGTGATAAAGAAGCATTTTATTCAACCCTCCCCAACACATTATAAATAAATCACAGTTGCCAGCAGAAAAAGTCTCTGATTCCTACTTCCTAAACCAAACCATCTGATAAAATTTCCAGGAGATAAATATTGTGGGGAGAAAACTTCTCCATTGAAAGTTTATCCAAGAATTTGATTTATAAATTATGTTTCACCCTGTTAAAGAATGGCCATTTATAAATTTTCTTAAGTTTAGAACGCAACCTTCTAAAAAGTCAGACATAAGGAATTCAAAGTAATGGCAAATAGACAGGAATGAAGGAGTTAATGCCTTTAGAATTCAGCTTTCATCATACACGGGTGACTATCTCTTTAAATAATTTAAATCCTCTCCATCAACTACAAAGCTGTTTTGAAGCCATTTAGCTTTGTTCTTTACATGTGTTCTAATTAAGAAATGACCTTGTCATCACACACACCAGAAATCCAGGATTATTTCCTACAGCAAAAATTCACAGAGTCCCCAGAAAAAGAAAAAGAGGGGGGGAAAAAAAAGACTTCTTCCTCAGTTCCTCACTAAAGGAAGTTGTTGGCTGGCTGAACGCTGAAGCAGTTTCACCGCATAATTTTTTGTTGTTGTTGAATGTCACAGGGCGGGTTAGTGTGACCTTGAGCTGCATCAGCAGCACAGCAAGGGTCGAGATGCCTGCAGGCGCCCTTGTACTGGATTTGCAAGACAAAAACCTTCAAACTGGCTGAAGGACATCTTAAATCTCTTCAAAGGTTTTCCGAACTAATCTGGGCTGCTCTTAGCAGGATCTGTGCCAGTGTGAGAAGCAAAATTAAAAACAAGGTCTTTGACAGGATGTTGTCTCCTCTTAACCCTTTCCCAAGCAAAACAGAACAAATCACAAGCATTCTGGAGACACAGTTTACCTAGAAGCATTCTTTCATAACAAATTATGTAAGCAAGCAATCACAAAGGATGAGGCAGCTATTAGTCCTTAAAACTAAACCCTCCCATTGAATTCGGGTGGAATTTTTTTCTGGCTCATATTTTTGTGTAGTGAATGGAAGACTTAAAAGATTCTATTTGTTATCTTTTAGATTTGCAGCAAGTGATAGGTTAACATTAAGAGAGTATTTCCATCAACATTAATGTCTTGAATTTTTTTTTTTTAAAGAATAAGCTTTTAGCTGGTTAAGTCATAAACGTCATGCATGTTGCATACAGCTTACTAAAATTAAAACAGGTAAAAATATTACGTGATATGTTTATTAAATTTCTTATTCCTAACATGACGAATACACTGGTAAGAGGGGGAAAAAAATCAGAATAGTGAAAGTGAACATAAATAAAACAAGATAAGGCAATCTCAGTCTTATTATAAGAAATCAGCAGGACATTTTTTTATTGTAATGTTACAGTATTTCCAATGCAGGCCAAAAGAGAGGGTATTAATACCAGCAGAGGGTGTGAGTCTTCCCTGCAATACCCTTAAAATTTAATTTAGTAGCTACAGCTCTCAAGAAATAATCCAGGGGAACAAACAGCTATAATATTTAAAATGCAATAACTTAAAATCAGTGCATCTCCACCTTATGACATGTTAGTTTCTCATCATCAGATATAAGATATGTCATAATTAGTTGTAAAGAGTATTTAGTGTAAGGTGTACCATGTATTAAGGTCCAACAGATTGCAAATTATACCCGTTTGAAAAAATAGACTTGAGTTCAAGATTATGCTGAGTGGCAACCAAACTCACTTGAATTCAGATATGCCTTCCCAAATGGGGTAGGAAGTAACACCTGGTAGGTATATAACATGAGAGTGAACAGTACATGTGAATTTTTCTTTAGTCACTGTGCAAAAGAAGACAGAGTTTATGTGCTAAATGCTGTGGCTGAAGTTTGTAAAAAGTGCTCTAGGAACAGAGTGGGCTGTAACTAAGTTTTCAGCTTATCTGTGTCTGTGCCCTAAGTGGTGGTCAATGATGGTTAAAAAAAATGAGTAGGCAGACGAGAACGGCAGTCACTCTAGGTTACAAAAACAGCACTTAAAGGCAGGGTATTGCTGAGTGTGATACAGGAAGCGGTGGTCCAATGTGACTAGAGATTAGGCTGAAAACGCAATCGGGACCAAGGACTTTGAATCAAGGTCATGCCAAGGAGCTGGCCTTTATCTAGTGAGCAGTAGAAGGTTTACAGGCAATGGTATGACTAAGTGCATGTTAAAAGACAAAAACAAAAACAGAAGCTGTAGAGTTGTTGATGGCTTAGAGGGGAAAAGTAATTGAAGCAAATTAGTACAGAGAAGAAAACACAGTCAAAATAAGGCAGGGGAAGGAGAGTTGAAGAAAAAGACAACTCTGAAAAACAATGAAGCCTGGTTTAAATATTTAGAAAGCAATTTATATAACATAAATAGTGTTATAAAATAGGGTATTTTTCATAGCACGTTCATTAAATCAAAAAAAGAAGAAGAAAATTATGGTGACTCAAGCCCAGGTTTGTAAAACACTGTAGTAACATGACATATGAATTTTCAAGAAAACTAAGAACTCTTGAGGAGGTATTCAACAAACAGTCAGAATCAGAATTCTGTTGGAGATTTGAATTTTGTGTATTTCAAATAGCAATCTTCATTAAGTATCGGGTAAGGATTTTGCTTAGAAGGCAGTGACATGTACTTTTTCAGAACAGTGTGATGGCATAGCTCCCTTGGCTATAAGAGAGAGAGGCCTGGCTTAAACCATAAGGTCGTCGTTGGAGCTCAGAGTTTCATCAACACTAATGAAAATAAAATTAACTTAGCAAACATTTACTGACTGCCTACTATGTTTAGGACACAGAATTAAAAAATAAAAAGTTCCCAACATTCTATCAGCTTTGTGCTTCTAGTTTATCACTCATAATGATAAATCCCCAAATTACAGCTCACACCATGACACCACACAATAAAAAGATGATGAGTAAACAGAATATTGAACTGTCAGTGAATTAACAAGAGTCTGAATGAGCAGCCATCTTGGTGTTCCCATGCAGCTGACAGGTACACACAATGCATTCCCAAAACTCTCCGGGGAAGACCCAGTAAGTACCCTTTTAATTTGAAGAGAGTCATCAAATAGTGTAAGAGACTAACTGTCCTGCTAAGAACTCAGAAAGAATTTAACAGAGTATCAGCCAAGGTAAGAGGGTAGGGAGTAAAAAAGAACAGTAGTCACTAGGGCCAAGTAACTATCTACCAGAAAGCAGACAGAACTTTCAGAAAAGGAGAGCCAGCCTCAGGGATCATCAGGCTGAGGCAAATGGAGCAGAAGGTCAAACAAAGGAGAGCAGAAGAAAAGATTTCGAAGGGAAGACTTCTCACTCCCCCGAAAAAGATATAAACTTTACTTGGTGAAATAATTAAGAAAATGACCAAATCTCCAAACCCTCTGGAGTAAGGAGAATCATCACAGAAGTAGTATTTGGAGGTTCATAAGTCATAAAAAGGGTTAGCACTTAAAAGCCATGGTACTCACAATGTTCACTGCAGCACTATTTACAATAACCAGGACATGGAAGCAACCTAAGTGCCCATCGACAGATGAATGGATAAACAAGATGTGGCACATATATACAATGGAATATTACTCAGGCATAAAAAGAAACGAAATTGAATTATTTGCAGTGAGGTGGATGGGCCTAGAGTCTGTCATACAGAGTGAAGCAAGTCAGAAAGAGAAAAACAAATACTGTATGCTAACACATATAGATGGAATCTAAAAAAAAAATGGTTCTCATGAACCTAGGGGCAGGATAGGAATAAAGACATAGACGTAGAGAATGGACTTGAGGACACTGGGAGGGGGAAGGGTAAGCTGGGACGAAGTGAGAGAGTGGCATGGACATATATACACTACCAAATGTAAAACAGATAGCTAGTGGGAAGCAGCCGCATAGCACAGGGAGATCAGCTCAGTGCTTTGTGACCACCTAGAGGGTTGGGATAGGGAGGGTGGGAGCGAGACGCAAGAAGGAGGGGATATGGGGATATACGTATGCATATGTATAGCTGATTCACTTTGTTATACAGCAGAAACTAACGCAACATTGTAAAGCAATTATACTCCAATAAAGATGTTAGAAAAATAAATAAATTAAAAAAAAAAAAAAGCCAGGGTACTGACAGGGCATAACAAGGAATGATCTTACTGAGTATCCACAAATAATATGACTTCTCCTTGAGTAAGCATCTCCTTCTTACAGCTGCCAAGCCAACACTGGTAATAGGTTCCAGCACATTCTATGTCTAGACATGAATAGAAGAGTGGGTAACATGATAGACCATGCAGACATTTAAAAAAAAAAATAGGCAATTTATTAATACTAACCCACAAACACAAAAGCTAGGCTAAAACATTATTGAAATAAAAATACAGAACATTCTGTTGGCAATTAAAGTGAATTCCTGTAAAGCAGCAGTTCTCAAAGTGTGGTCCAGGGACTCCAAGGGTACCCATGATCCATTCAGGAGGAACGTGAGGTCAATACTATTTTCATAACACTAAACTGTTATCTGCTTTCTTGTCTCTTTCTCTCATAAGTGTACAGTGGAGTTGTCTGGGGCTACAGGATGTATGGCACTGTGTTGATGGCTACTGGAGTGCATCCTTGTGTACTTCTGTGTTTTAAAATTTTTCTCAGTTTAAATTTCTAATATGGTAAATATCGGCTGATATGACCCTCATAAACAAAAACTCTGGGGTTCTCAATATTTTAAGAGTATGAAAGGGTCCTGAGACAAGAAGTTTGAGAACTGCTGCTGGTCTGCAAAAGTAAAGAAGTGCTTCTTGAGAAGTACAATCTTGGTTTTACTCTTCAAATGAAACCTCTACTTCCTAATTCTCAAGAATTTACATTATAACTATGACAGATAAACATTGTTCTCTGTGCAGAAATGCTTCCAAAACTCTGGTGGGAAAAGAAACGCATGACCTTTTAAAAAGCCTACAGGGGATATGAAATATCTCCCATCTTTCCATAGTCACTGCTACTCTGAATTTACACGAAGTAACAACTCCACAGATATTTATAAAGAAGCTGCTGTGTGTTGAGAGCTAAGGACAGAAGGATAATTAAGTGATAAACTAGCCTTTTGTGGACCCAATCTTGTCAGGCAAAAATATAATCAGTGACATAATGAGATACTACTATAAGAGAAGGCATGAACAAAGTGGAAAAAAAGCATGGAAGGGCAAATTCTTGGGAAGAAGATGGGGTGAGAAGGCAGGCAACACTCTTTTTAGTGAAGGCACTCCACAGAGGTGGCATGTGAATTGGCTCTAACAAAGGTGAGGCTTTGCCAATTTGAAAAGAAGCGAAAAGCATCCTTTAGGCAGTGGGAGGAGCATCAGTCCCAGCAGGGAAGCACAGCAGGACACAGTATGTTCTAGAAACTTTAGGTAATCCACTTAAAGAACAAAAATTACAAGGAATTAGAATCTTTTATACAATATGACAAAGTAATTTGATGTCTTTTGAATTTAATGATGAAAGATTTGGATGTATAATTTGTATGTTTGTTTCTTAATTTCCAATCTGCCATAGATAGAAGCTTTTTAAAAACACAATAAAAGTGATTTACTAAAATAATGAAGTGAAAACAACAAAACAAAAACTCGCCCATCACCACAAATATTTCGAGAAGCTTAGCGGACAGGCTGCAAGATGGCAGGAAATGAGGAGTCGCGATCGCGGGAGATAAAAGCTTCAAGCTAGAAGCTTGCATAGATTGTACTATCAACAATCTCTCTATAAGTAAATGCAAAAAAGAAAATACATTGGGTTTGAAAATTACGAGTAGATCTCCAATCTAGAATGGGGAGATTCTAAATTATCTAAATAAAGTGCATAATAAGCTCTACTGTTAGAATCACACCAATTTCAGATGTGCAAAGCACAGGCCACATGGTTGAAGGGCAAATGTACCAGAGAATCAAGGAAAATTATCGGGTTCAACACGGTTAATTTAAGTAAAAAAAGACTACGGTCTGTATAAGAAGAGAAAGTGAATTGACACTTTAATCAACACATTTTAAAATTATTTTAACTACTTCATTTGAAACCTTTCATGGGAGAGGGAAAAAAACCTTAGTTGACCCAGAGGCTTGGTATAGTGGGAATCTTCCTCCCAAAATAATGTTAGTTATGTCAATTAAGGTATTAAGTAAAAGACTTATGGAAAATCAATTCTTCAAAGACATCAAATTCAGAAAAATGTTAATTATATGAATGTTTCCCATTGTAATGGTAAATTAGGATTGATTAAAGAAGGTCTGTTACTTTTCTATGGTCATTATGCTACTGGGATCGTTGAACTATTTTGATCAAAGGAGTAACACAGCAAACTGGAGTCTGGGGAAGATCTAGCACCTGTGAGACACTGGAGCCAGGACATCGGTACGGAGGCTTAGCAGCATAAGAGCTGCAGATGAGAAAAGAACGCTGAACCAAGATGCTGGTCATGGGAAAGGAAACTAAAGAGTGGGTGGAAGCTATGTCGGAAACTAACGACGCTTCACTTGAGCTGAACATCCAAATTTTCTTGCCCAGGTTGTCCACGAAACCAGGGAAACATCGGCGAGATAGCCAAGTTAGTTTACGGCAATCAACCCCAACCCCAGTGACTCACCCAGATTCTGGACTGATCTTGCTTTCACCAGTACCATGTCCTCACTGAAAACTTTGTATAGAAGTTTAAATACTTTTTTTAAAGTATTATTTCTTAAATTAAAAACCTTACTTTGAGGAGTGTTATATAAAGTTTGGGGAAGACTTTCCATGTTGACAATCAGCCTCACTTCCAACCTGGTAACCCAATCTGTTAGAACTCACCAGCTAACTCACCAGCCCACATTTTCATCTCTTCATATAGATACTACATATGACATAAAAGTTTTAACACTTAAGACATCTGTTGAAACAGTCATCAACAATTTAACTGAACTAGGGAAAAAATGTACAAAAAAGCACTCTTCTCAGTGAGAAATCATGAGCTATAACAAAAAAAACTCCACTTAGTAAGAAAATGAGTATATTCAAGTGTTTTATTAAACTAAACTGATTTATGGTCAATTACCTAATTCTACCCAAGATATTAACTTTTGTATTATCAGTATTTATCAAAATTAGCTAATAAATGTTACACACTGAGATGAACAGAGCACAGAAAGCACATGGAATCCTCTAAAGTAAAATAAAGGGTGATTTTATTTTGTGACTTATATGGGATGACTACTTCTTTCAAAAGGGGGAGCTATCAAGTGTGTAAGGGAAATCTTGGTCTAAGATACTAAGAAGCTTTATAAATACTTCATGTTTCATATGGTTTGCAATATTCAATTAATCAAATCCTTTTCCTTTTTTCCTAATTGTACTCTTTGGCCTCTCATTCAGGACATTACTATACTTAAAAATATAACATGACTGGTTTCAAAGTGGAGCTGTATGACAGACAAACTATAGTAAAACCTTATGAAATATATTAGTCCAGAGTCTTCAACTGTACTCTGTCGTATACTAGCTATAAGACAGACTACAGGACTCTGTATCTGAAGGACAGTATCTCTGTCCAAAAGGACCAGATACTCCTTTTGGAGACTGACAGTCCACTGGCTAATGTAAGTCCTAGTGAACAGATATTATATACTATGATGCAACATCTCCCAAACTTATTTGACCATGGGTTCCTCATTCAAAAGGAAAAACTGTTTAATAAAACACACTTTAGAAAAAACACACTTAACATATTCACTTTTAAAATCTTGAAAGGTTTAAAAATATATGTAAATGATATAGATAATCACTAATAATTCAACTTTAATTGCTTTCAAAGTTGTTCATTGTGTATTCTAAATAATCCATCTTCTATCTGGAAGAAAGATCTAGATTTGATCATTTTTCAAGGACAATTTGTTGGCTATGTATATTTACCATCTGGCTATCTACAATTTATTTACCAACTGTCAAAAGTGGTTGGTGCTTACCACAAAACAAGGGTGATGAAAATTAAGAACAACAAACAAGATATAATTATATCTTGCTGGTCACAAGAATATGCATAATTATAATTTTCATTTTAACAGAATTAAAAGTTGACAATTGGGGTTCAATATCAACTATGTTTCAACAAATATAAAAGCAGATTTCAGACTATCAGACATTACCACATAATTATACCTGAATGAAAGAACTTTTAATATTTATAAATAAAAGTTAGGTAGATTTAAAATCTCAATTTAGAGGAAAAAATAATATGTGATTATGTGAAAATGACTAGCAACCAATAATTACTAGTAATTTTATAGCATTTTTATTTAATAAGTATAATGTTTTTAAGATTTCCTTGCTGAAATTACAAGAAAGAATAAGCAGAGTAATTAAAATAAAAGAGAAGTAGAATGATTAAAATAAAAACTTCATCACTAGATTTTCTGAACATAATCATAACAGTGAAGGAAAAGGAGTTAGTATTATCACTGTGCCAACCATATTATGCTTACAGGTAGAGGACAAATCTGGTTCAAAGTTGCCACCCCCCTTTTGAAACATCATGGCCCATTAAAACACCATGAATTTAGGATAGTCTATCTGCTATCTCTCTTCCAAACAACTAATTATGAGCGCAATAATCAATCACCGTGCCTTTTCCCAGTTTACTTGTAGTTCTTCTGCCCACGCATAAGCAGCATAAGGTCCAAGAGCTTAAGACATGACAAATTCATTTAGGCTGTAGCTATACTAGAAAACAAGCAAGTTAATCCAAGTAGAATTAGCCACTCACTCATCTCTTTCTGTTGCACTGCCCACCTACTTATGACAATTTAATCAGATTTTTAAATCATTTCTCAGAAATGCTGATATAGTATCATTTGCCTTATAAGAGGTAACCATTTTATATAATTCAAAAAGTAATCACTGACTTATACTATAATAAGCCCACAATAACCAAATATACTTCTATTTTTCCTCCAAACAATAATTAACTTTTTTTATCTGAAATCAGATTGCTATTTTCAGTTTTCTATTAACTATCCATTTTCCCTTGTTTTTGGTAAAAACAAATTAAGCATCATCAACATAAAGACTATTCTTTCAAACATCTCAATCCCTCTCTCCAGAAGTAATCTACTCCTGTGAATTCTCAAGAATATTGCTTGTGTTTTTCTTATGGCATTTAACCTCTTTCTACTGTTTGATTTTATTTACCTATCTATATTTATTCTTTCCCTGTAAGTTCCTTAGCTATGAGATTGTATCCTATTCACTTAAAAAAACAAACAAAAAACAGTGCCTAATGAAGTAATTTGCACAGATAAAGCACAAAATACAAATCTGGTGATTATAAGCTAATTGATAACTAAGAAAGGACTGTCTGAAATATATTAAAGTCACGATGATTAAGCCTTAAGAACTCTCAGGAAAAATATTCTCACCGTCTGTCTCCAAGGATTGAGTCTCTGCTTTCTGAGAAAGGAAACTGAGAAGGCTGTTGAAAAGTAGCTCTGATGCCATTTGGAGTCTTCAGATTCCCCACTCCTCCTTCAATCTAGTGTGTATCTTAAGAAGAGGAAAAAGATAGTTTGGCATCAATTCCAGACCAGATTCTGGAATATCTTTTGTGAAGTTCTGTAAACTCTTCTCAGTATCTTTTCTTGTTCAAGTTCAATACAGAAAGAGTCACTTGACAGAGAAATATGGACTGTTAATGAAATATAAATTGATCACTAAAGGAAAGCAAAAGGTTTTTGGTTTCTAGATAATACATTTACTTGATAAAAGTAGATGCTTCAAGAAAACAAACTGTGAAAAAGGTTTATAGTTGCTAGGATGCACTTATTAACCTTTGTTAATTTCAAATTTCTATCAAACTAATTCAATTAAGTTACATGTAAAAATTCTAAATCCTCCCAAGGATATATTTCCAAATTTTTTTTAAAAAGGAAGAAAAAAAATAGCTAGTTTCTTTCCTATTAAGTTTTGTCTGTTTCAGAATACTACCTATGTAACCTTCCCAGCACAAAATTTGGTAATAAATATCAAATGTTTTATGTCCACAGAAAGACTTGTACACCAATGTCCAAAGCAGTTTTATTTTTAATAGCCAAAAACTGGAAACAACTCAAATACCCATCAACAGGTGAATGAATTATGGTATATCCATACAATGGAATATTTACTATTCAGCAACAAAAAAGGATATACTATTGATATAAACAACAACATGGATGAACTTCAAAACAATTATGCTGAGTGCAAGAACCCAGACAAAAAGGAATACATAGTGTGACTCCATTTGCATAAAAATGTAATAAATGCAAATTAATCTACAGGGAGAGTAAACAGATCAGTGGTTGCCTGGGGATAGCAGGGTGGAAAGGTACAAGAAGAAGGGATTACAAAAGAGTATTATCTTAATTGTGGTGCTGATTTCATGGGCGTACACACATGTCAAAAGTTATCAAGCTGTATGCCTTAAATATGTGCAGTTTATTATATGTCAATTACATCTCAATGAAGCGAAAAGAAATCATATTTCTTAAAATGTTGTATACCCCTTGATGTAGCAATTCCAAGTATAGGATTTATCCTAATTGGGAAAAAAAAAAAAAATAGAGGATATGTACAAATATCTAGCTATAAGCATATCATTATGTACTACATAACCATTAAAATGTTATATAAGGTAATTAAGTTTCATGGAATAATATACTATATTATATATTACGTGATAAAAACAGGAAACGACATTATGTTCAGCATAACTGAATTTTTGTTTTAAAATTATACAAAAATAGATATAGTAATTATTTTTGCAGAACTGATTTTTTCTTTTCCTTTTTCCTGATTTATATTTTCTAGTTTCTTTACAATAAATGTGTATTACTTTTGTAATAAATAAAACAAATTAAAGGATGAAAACAGCAACAGCCTACCACTGTCCACTCCCTAGTATATGTATAAAACAACACTCCTAGGATGTAGTGCACATTACAGATTTCTGGGTTATCATGTCACCCTCACCAGCGACCTACCAAACAATAGTGAGAAAAGGGCAGGTCTGACAGGATGAAATGGAGTCACAATTAGTAAGCTACATGCTTTACCAGTTACAAAGCACTTTCCTGGACATGACCTCACTGAATCTTCATAACTCAGTGAAACAAGCAGAGAAGGCATTACCCCATTTTATGGAGGAGAAACAAACAGTGTGTAGGACTGATTAAGTGTCATGCCCCAAATTATAGATCCTGGACTCAAACTGAGCCTTGACTATAAATTCTGATAGGACTTCTGAGAGAGTAGGGAAAAATCACTTCCGATAATCTATAACTACAAGGCAGTACTTTACCCGTGAACTTAAAAATAACCATATTTACAATCAATTTAGTATTTCTATTAGAATGTGCCAGGGGCCTTGGAAATGTCCTAAATTCCCAGTCCCCAACCTCAGAAGCTATACCCAAGACAATCCCATCTTGCCCCTTGTCAATGTTATAATTGTTCAATTTTTAGTCACATTTCTTTCTTTCTTGAAAAAAACATGTATTACCTTTTGTTTTCAAGTTGGAAAAGAAAGTAACCATAACTATATTTATGGATGCTGGGAGGAGTAACCTACAAGTTGATGTCAAAAGGTCTAACTTAATTTACTTTAAAATACCACCTTTTGGGGCTTCCCTGGTGGCGCAGTGGTTGAGAATCTGCCTGCCAATGCAGGGGACACGGGTTCGAGCCCTGGTCTGGGAAGATCCCACATGCCGCGGAGCAACTGGGCCCGTGAGCCACAACTACTGAGCCTGCGCGTCTGGAGCTTGTGCTCCGCAACAAGAGAGGCCGCGATAGTGAGAGGCCCGCGCACCGCGATGAAGAGCGGCCCCCGCTCGCCGCAACTAGAGAAAGCCCTCGCACAGGAACGAAGACCCAACACAGCCAAAAATAAATAAATTAATTAATTAATTTTAAAAAAAAAGTTGCAAAATGTAATTAAAAAAAAAAATACCACCTTTTGGGCTGTTACTTTTGGCACATGAGCAGACAAGAAATAGTCTCTAAACAGGCATATTCACCAAAAAAAATGACCAATTCCTGACAAGAGTAAAAGTAAATATCTTCAGAGGAGCTGGCTGGTATCTGCGGACAAGGCCTTGAAGCATAAGGAACCCTTCCTGCTACCACTCTTACCAGCACTCCCGGGACTGTGAGAAACCTAAACAAAAGGTAATGACCGCTCTCATATACTGGGCAGTTACTATTAACAGACACTGCACTAAACCCTTTATATACAACCCTATGAGATGATGATTATAACCCTCATTTTATAGATGAGGAAACTGAGCTTAAGTTACCCCAAACCACAAAACTAGTAAGAACTGAAAGTGGAATTCACACTCTGGTATATTTTACTTGAAAACAAGACAGGGCCTTGGCAGTTCTCTGGAACGTAATTCCTGACTTTTTTCTAGTACTACTCACTTACCATAGTCTCAATTTGGGTAGTGCAAAACACCTGGTAATAGTACATAAAGTTCACGAGTCTACAGTTTTCCATGTAGAGAGGGAAAAATATTCAGTGCCCACAGTTTATTTCTGATACTCTGCCACATTCTAGAATTGTTTTAATGGTTGGTCTCTATTAAAGCATTATTATAACCCTTTTGAGCTAAAGATATGACCACAGGAAGGATAAATTAGAAGAATACTTAAATAAAAATTAGCAAAAGATAATATAAAATAAACCACTATCATAGATTATTAGGAAATGGAAAAATTAGCCTTAAATCCAAATCAATGAAATATACCCAATGTGTTGTAAATCATGTAGGAAGGAAGCATGTCTATGAATAATAAAACATTCAAATAACTTTCTTACAATTATATTGTGGAGTATTATATAATCATTAAAAGATATGTTTCCAAAGAATATTTCATGACATGATACAATGATCAGAATATGACTGCCAAGAAAGCAAGATACTAAACTATATATTTGATATTAGAACAAATTATAGGGGCAAGGCACTGTGCTAGGTATTGGAATTACAAAGTGAACAGGACAAGTGCAATCCCTAGTGCTGAACTACTTACTCTTCACTTTATTCTTTGTGTGACTAAGGCCTCCAGGTTTTTTAGATACCAGCTTTTCCTCATCTCCTCACAGGAGCTTCTCCTCACCATTTTATACAAAGTAGCTTCTTCTCTCTCTCTCTCTTATTTTGTTTAAACTCATTATTTTGTTTTCTGTTTCCTTCATTTCTTTTTTGTCTGTGTCTATTGAGATAATCATGCAGTTTTGTCCTACATTCTTTTGATAAGGTATATTACATTAGTTGATTGTTTCAAAGTGAAATAACCTTTCCTTTCTGGTACACATGCCTAAAACTGATAGCATACTTACTGGTGAAAGACTGAATGCTTTCCCCCTCTAACACTAGGGAAAAGGCAAGGATGACCGGCTCTAGCCACTACTATTCAACACTGTACCAGAGATTCTACTCAGTGCAATCAGGCAAGAAACATAAAGACATACAGATTGGAAAAGAAAAAGATAAAAAACTCTTTATTTGCAGGCAACATGATCCTGTACGTAGATTATCCTAAGGAAGCAAACAAAACAAAACAAACAAACACAAAAAGCTATTAAAATTAAGAAAGTTTTGAAAGATTGTAGGATACAAGATCCATGTATAAAAATTAATTGCATTTTTATATACTAGCAACAAACAATCTAAAAATGAAATTTTAAAAATTCCCCTCACTCACAATAGTAGCAAAAAATAAAAGACTTACGAATAAATTTAATTTAAAAATGCAAAAGCCATACACTTAAAATCCAAAACACTGTTAAGAGACATTAAAGGTCTAAATAAACAAAGATCCATTCCAAGTTCATGGATTGGAAGACTCAGTATTGTTAAGACGGCAATTCTCCCCAAACTGATCTATCAAAATCCCATCATGCTGTTTTTTGTAGAAATTGATCCTAAAATATATATGATCATCTAAAGAACCTAAAATATCCAAACGATATTGAAAAGGCAGATTAAAGTTGAAGGACTTTACCTAATTTCAGAACTTACATAAAGCTCTAATAACCAACACAGTGTGATACTGGCATAGAGATAGACATTTGGATAATGAAACAGAATAGATAGCCCAGAATAAATTCTCACATTCATGGTCATTTGATTTTCAACAAATGTGCTATGGCAATTCAATGGGGAAAAAAGTCTTTTTAATAAATGGCAGGAACAGCTGGATATTCACATGTAAAAATAAACTGATAAGTAAGTATAAACATTTATCTCACAACATACAAAAATAGTAACCCAAAATAGATCATAGCTCAAACTGTAAGAACTAAAACTACAAAACTTCTAGAAGAAAGCCTAAGGGAAAAAAAAAATCTCGTGACCTTAGGTCAGGGAAAGATTTCCTAAATATGACAATAAAAGCTCAATCCATTAAAAAAATGGACTTCATCAAATTCTCCAAAAGACACAATTTAGATAAAAGACAAGCCCCATAATGGGAGAAAATATTTGCAAATATTTTCTATATATATTCTTTATCATGTATACATGATAAAGAAATGGTATCCAGTATAGTAAAAGCCTTAGCCCTCAAGAATAAGATGATAAATCAATTTTAAAAAACAGGCTAAAGATTTGAAGACTTCACCAAAGATACATGAATATTTAGTAAATACACAGAAAGATGCTCATCATCATGACCTATTAGAGAAATGCAAATAAAACTACGAGATTTCATTATACACCCACTAGAATAGATACATATTTTTTTAAAAGACTGAATAATTCAAAGGTTAGGGAGGATAGGGAGAAACTGAAACCTTCACACATTGCTGATGAGACATAAAATAAAATAGCACAGCCTCTTTGGAAAAGTTTGGCAGCTCCTTAAAAAGTTAAACATAGAGTTACTATATAACCCAGAATTCTTACTCCTAGGTATAAACAGAAGGGAAAACTTATGTCCACACAGAAACCTATATATGCATGCTTACAACAACATTATTCAAAACAGCCAGAAATTAGACGCAACCTATGTGTCTATCAACCAATGAATAACAAAATGTGATAATATTCACTACAATGGAATATTATTCAGCCATAAAAAGGAATGAACTACTGATATATGCTACAATATAGATGAATCTTGCAAATTATTATGCTTAGTGAAAGAAGCCAGTCACAAAAAAACATGTATTATATGATTCCATCTATGTGAAATATCCAGAATGGGCAAATTCAGAGACAGGAAGTAGATTAGTAATCACCTAGTGCTGAAGATGGAGGAGGATAGGAGTGACTGCCAATGGGTATGCGGTGCCTTTTAGGTTCATGAAAGTGTTCAAAAATTCAATAGTGGTGTTGGCTGCACACCCGTGTGGCTATAAAGAACACTTTAAATGGGTAAATTTTATGGTATGTAAATTATCTCAATAAAGCTGTAAAAAAACCAAAGATGATTAGCTAGTAATTATTAAAACATCAAAAGTAACTTCAGAGTAGAAACCTGGACTTCTAATCTGACTTACTTGCTTTTGAGCATGTCTGACATTTAATCTGAACAGGTTTTAGTATTCAACTAATTGTAACTAAATATAAATCACATAAAAAAATCAACTGTGTTTTTACACACCAGTAACAAACAGAAAATAACATTTAAAAAATATCCAACAAGAAAATGTATCTAAAGAACAGAAGTAACTTGTAAATATTGCAAATTCTATACGGAGAAAATATTGGAAGACATTATTAAATACAACCTAAATAAATGGGATGACATACCATGTTCCTGATAGAAAGACTAATACTATAACATGATAACTCTCCTCAAACTGAACCAATACATTGAATGCAATGCCAATCAAAATCCAAAGGTTTTATAAGATGATTCTAAAATTTACAATGGGACAGCAAAAGCCCATAAGAGACAAGCCATCCAACAAGAAAAAGCATACTGTACAGAATGTGCTCTACCTAGGTGGAGACTTATTTTAAAGCTTTACACATTAAGTTAGTGTGCTCCTGGACAAGAGACAAACTGACCACTGGAGAAGAAACAGACCTTCACACATAAGGAAAATGATATTTAATAAAAGTTGCATTGCAGACCACTGAAGTAAGGAGGAATCATTCAATAGTAGTGAAACAACTGGTTATTCATTTGGGGGGAGAAAAAGGAATTGGATCTCTGCTATATAATATATAAAAAATAAATTCCAGAGGAATTCAAGTTTTAAGGAGAGAAATCAAGTCTCTAACATTTTTAAAACAAAATATAAGAGATATCTTTATGAACTCAGCGTAGCGAAGGTTTTCTTAGGACATAGAAAGGGTTAACTATAAAGCATATGATTAATAACTTCAACTGCATCATACTTAAAAACTTCCATTCATCAACAAATACAACAAAGAAAAGAGAAAAGATAAACTACAATACCACAAAGCACGTTGCCAAGAAAGATTTTGGTATCCAGAATATATGTGTGTGTGTGTGTGTGTGTGTGTGGTATAACATTTTAATTAAAAATGCAAAGGGGCATCCCTAATAAGGGGAGTCAGAGCCCAAGCAGGATGAGGCAGGTGTCCATGGTGGAGGGAGGGGACAATGTGGAAGGGTGGTTTAGGGTGGGCAGAATCCTGCACGGCAGTGGTCCAAAGATGGGTGTCAACGCCTGACCAGGGTGCCCATAAAAAGATGCACGATGCACCATGCTGTGCAATGTAGGAATCCAAGTGGGGTGAGGAGGGCTTCCACATAAGTGGCTTTGAAGCTCAAATAGAACTGTGGGGTGGTGGAGGCTCAACGGAAACGGCAGATCGACCACAGACAGGGAGACTGATCAAATAAGTAAGTAAATTTAGGATAACAATAGGCAAGTTTCCCACTGTTAGAGAGGAGGTACAAAAAAGGGAAAAAATGTGGTTTAACTCTATAATATGGGAATGAAATTGGAGGTAGCAATATGGTCGAGGAATGACATGTCAAAAGGACACAGAAGCCAACTTGAAGGGCATCCCACCGGCTAACTCAGGGTAAGATGAGCAGCAAAATAAGTAGCAATAGTAATGCATTATAGCTCATCGAATAACACACAGAAGCATGTAATCACAGTGATACAAATAAATTAATTAATTAAATGAGAGTCTGACCAGGAAGGGGATATTTACAGTTTCAAAGCACCTTCACACAAAATAATTACTAATTACAGAGGAAAAATGAGTAATTTCACAGTAGAGAAACCTGGCCAACATCCTCTGCATCAAGTAATCCAAGTGAACTTCAACAGTAACAGGTCAAAATGAAACCAGGTGCCACCTTACAAGATGAGAAGACAAGACACGGTGTAACATCTGTGATATTCCTGCCAAATATTCATAACCTACATCTAATCATAAGGCAACAACAGACAAACCTAAAGGAAGAGACATTCTATGAAATAACTGGCCTACATAGTCTTCAAAAGTGCCAAGGTCTTGAAAGTCAAACAAAGGCTGAAGAATGGTTTCAGATTGAAAAAAAGACTAAAGAGATGTGACAAGTAAAATGCAAGACGTGATTCTAAATTGGAACCTTTTACTATAAAGGACATTATTGGGACGACTTTTGAAAAGTGAATGAGACCTGAGGATTAGATGGTAGTAATGCATCAGCGTTAATTTCCTGATTTTAATGGTTTTTATTGTGGTTTTTAGGAAAATGTTCTTGTTTGTAGGACATATACACTCATTTATTTAGGGGTGATGGAGCATCAAATCAAATCTTCAGGGAAAAAAATGTATCTTTACTGTACTTGCAACTTCTCTGTAAGTGTGTTATTTTAAAATTTAAATTTTTTTTTAAAATAACTGCATTTAATGCACGATCTTAAGTACATTAATGGACAAAAGACATGAACAAGCATTTTGTGTAAGAAAAATACCAATGTTGAGTATCACATGAAAAGATGTTCAACTTCATCAGCAATCAGAGAAAAGCAAATTAAGACCATAATAAGATGCTATTTTGCAGCCACTAAATTAGGAGAAGTTAAGAAGCCCGACAATTCTGAGTTTTGGCAATGATTTGGCTCAACAGGAGGTTCTGATACATTGGTAGTGGAAGGTAAATTGGTCCAAAGACTTCAGAAAACAATTTGGCATTATTTCATACAGTTGAAAATTCTCTATGCTTCTACTCTTAGGTATTTATCCTCAAGTCTTGCACATGTACACCAGTATGCATACAAATGATTGCTGATACACACACACAGACACATCTGTATCAATGTATAGATACATCAAAATAGATATATCACAAATGAATAAAACAAGCAAACAAAAATCCAACAACAATAACCCAGATGTCCACCAATAGGACAGTAAATAAATTCATACAATGGAGTATTACTCAGCAGTGAAATAAATGAACTACAATTACGTTCAACAATATAAATAAATGTCAAAGAAACACAATGAATGAAAAAAAAAGTCTCAGAAGACTACACACAGTATGCTACCAATTTTACAAAACTTAACAAAAAAGTAAAATTAAACAGCATACTATTTAAGAAACCATGTGAGAATAAAAAGAAAGTAAATGATTAACACAAAATTGAAGAGTAGCTGGGGGTCAGGGAGGGCAGTAAGGGTAAAGGTATAGGCAAGGAGAGGCACAGGCTGACAGATGCAACTGTATCAGTAAAGTTCTGATCCCATGCTGGTTGGTGGGTTCTCAGGAGATCACTTTGATACTGTGCTTCATAATTTAAATATATTCCTTGTTTATATCATTCATGTTTACATAATAAAAAAGTAAGCTGCTATACGAGTTTTACTTCGACAAGAATCTGTTTAGGCAAGCATCTTAATCATTTGCACACATGAACAAATGCTAACTTCTAGGCAATAGATTTTGCAAACTCTCCTTTTTTTGAAAAACAAAAGCAAAGGAGAATATAAAGAAATACACTCCAAAGAACTTGAAAGTAAATTTGTAGATTAAAAACTTATAGCTTGGTCAATCAAAGAATGAGGCTAATTCATATCTACCATCAATTTGGTCTCAAATAAAACTAACATAAATGCTTGCTTAATTACTGTAAACTTGCAGAACTCTCTCATGAGAGATGGTCATTTTGCAAAAATTACTTAACATGAGAAATAGGTAAACTGAAGTAATTCAGTACACTTCATGTTCTGAACAAACAGATTTCCCCTCTAAATATACACATTTTCCCTCACTGGTCATATAGGCCAAAGGTCATATATTCACCATGATTGGCCAAAAGTGTGATGAGAAAAGCCTCATCCATTTTAAAGAGCAATATTTCTTTGCTCAATAAATAATTTCTTGTATTTATTACACAGTACTTTTATCTGACAAAACAATTATAATTCCGTTTTCTCAACAACCTCACATTATGGATAGGGCACATTTTATCAAGCGATGCCGACTACTTCATGTCTCATAATTTTTTTAAGTTTTTAAATAAATGAGAAATGATAATGTTCTAAATCAAATTTTCTACCTAAATATTTCTTGAGCACTTATTATATGAAAGGTACTTTACAAGGTGCTTCTCAGCATTTTATGTGATGCACGCAGATTGAAAACCGTAGCTATGTGCGGCATCCTTGTTAAATGTAAATAAGTGCAATAATCTGGTTAAAAGACATCTTGGACTAATCCCTCTTCAAAAGAAAAGCCATTCATACGGATAAACTCGCCTAAGATATATTGTGCTGATCTTTCCCCTGACTTGGACCTACTGTCACTACTGTCACTACTGAACGATACGCCTGCGCATTAGCTATAGGCTGCACAATACTGAGGAAGTTGGGGTGTGGGAGGATAACCTGGGCAGTTAACAACACACGTCTTTAGAAGGATCACTTATTGCATCACGTTCAGAGTAAACAGACATACACTAAATCTGTACCATCGGTCCTTGTGGTATATTTCTTTTTTTAATGTGTATTTTTTTTTTTAATGTGTATTTTTAACATGATTTGGGGCTTCAAAACTGAGGTACTGACTCAAGGAATAAATATATTTAATATGCAATTTTTGAAACTAAAATATAGTAGGCACTAAATAAATGCTCAGTGTATAAATGTTTCTTTGAATACTCTATTTTAAAATTAGTTCCAGTGTTTCCCTGTATTTGTTCAATGGAACGTAAAATAGTCCTCCTCCTGCATAACACTTTATTTCCCCCTTTTGTATTCTCTCCTTATTGCTGTTGTTTGAATATGTATACATTTTTAAAGCCTTTTCCTGTTATTAATGGCCAAAGTCATCCTTTTAAAAAATATATATTGATCTGTCTTCAAGAAATATTTATATACATAATTGTTTATTGGACATGTCAAATTTAATATATCAATAACTGAGTTCTTGTTCTTCCTAACCTCAGATAATATCAACTCCATTCTTCTAATTGTTCAGGCCTCAAACCCTGGCTGCCATCCTAGAGGCCTCTCCTCTTCCCACAGCTCACATCCAATTCCTCAGCACATTCTGTGGGCTTTCCATTAGAAATATTCAGAATCCAACTACTTCTTACTGCTCCCATCCTAGTCACCATCATTCCTCCTCGATTATTACAAAAGCTTCCTAACTGGTTTCCTTGCTTCTGTTTTTAATGCCCCTTTGGTCCATTTAACACAACGGCCAAAGTGATTATGTAAAAATGTTACACTGGGTCACTCCTCTGCTCAAAACTGTCTAGTGGCTTCCCCCTCTGACCTCACGTCCTGTGATCCTTCCTTATTCACCCCACTCCAGCCACAGGGCGTTTAACTGGAACACTCTTCTCCCCAGAGAGCTGTATCATCAGCTCCCACGCCAACTCAGCCTTTACGCAAGGCATCTTCTGTGTGAGACTTCCCTGGACATAATCTGAAATTGCACACACACCCCATCCCACACCTCCCATGTTCCCTTCTCTAATTTTAATTTAGCACTTGTTAATAAGAGGTCATGGAATTGAACTGCTTTATATTTTTGTCTATCTCACCAATAAAATGTAAGCTCCAAGGGGCCAGCAGTTTTTTCCCTTCTGTTCACTGCTGTACCCTCAGAGCCTCCCCCTTTCTTACCTGCTGGCAGAACACTCACCCTTTTACCCTTAGAAGGTGGATATTGATTAGGTCAAGCTGCTTAAGGCAAGTAATGTTTACTCTGCCAAAAAGGGGTTTAGGCACAGGCCTATGATACAATTATGGCCAATGAAGTTTACTAGAAAATGTTTCTCCCCACTTTAAAAAAAAAGTAGCATGGAAAAATAGCTATCTTGCAACCAAGAAGAGTGACATTGTCAAAACACTCAAGATGGCAGAGAAGAAATATGGAAAATACCTTGTGGGTCTTTGATAACGTTATTATGACAATTAATTAACGACCAGTACTCTAAACTTCCTGTTGGGTGAGACAATATACTCCTTACTGTTTAGGCTATTTTTAGTAAGGTCTTCTATTACTTATATCTTAATCAACACAGAAACATTTTTCAAATATTCAGTTTCCCGAAATGCGTTGAGCTAAAGTGAAGATGGATGTCGGATGTTTTCTCCCTTTTCTATGCTGCATGCCTAGAGAACATGTCATATGACAATAAACAAGATCTCTCAATGTGAATCATATTTTCTCATAGGAATGACTGTATAAACAATGCGTTTGTTCTTAACTAAGAATTGAAAATAAACATATAACCAAAGCAAAGGCATTCCGAATATAGAGCTTTAAAATACTTAAAATAATAAAATTATATTCTAAACCACTATATGCCTAGCCAGATTCTGCAAAACTATTAGTGCTCACCCAAAGAAAGGAAGAACGGGAAGGAGAGAGAGAAAATTAGGTGGTAAGAAGGGAGGTGAGGAGGTCCCAAGGCCAAATAAAATCAGATGATGAATTAAATAAAATAATTATGTTTCCTTTGTGTGTGAACACACACTGGAAGGCAGCCACTTCATTCATTTGAGATGCACCCCTTCATCCCTGATTGGAAAAGAAGGTGGGTTGAGAGTCAGTTACAGTTTGAGTCAAAGGGCTTAAAGTCATCAGGTTTTGCTTTTTAACTCAAAGCCAACCCATTAGTCGTTAACAAAGCCCAAACTACAGCTATTCAAAACTAATAACTCTTCATGTTCTCAGTGTAACAACCTACCAAACCATACTGTCTCCTCATAAAAGTCTTATAAACTGAAAATTCCTATAAGGTAAAATCCCTATACCATTGAATAACTTACTCTAGACATACTGGGCCCAAAATAAAGGATATAAAAAATTAACTTTATATAGAATACACTTAACTCTATCCTAAATATTATACCTATAATAAACGGTAATTATATAATTAGCAATCTTTTATTAGCTGTCATTTTGAAAAATTATTGGATGAATTACAGCTCTAAATAAAATTATTGAAAGCTGTTGAGAAAAGCGGAGATTTCCTTTAAAATCTTCTCACCATATTTTATAACAGTAAACAAAAGCAATACAAATTACTGTGTTGGTGAAACTTCAAAAAGTAGTCATGAATCAACTTAACTGAGGACTTTAATGCAGAAAGTACATCTGATCATCCTAGGGTTGACTATTATTGACCTCTGGTACAATCTTTGCCTCTTCCTGCTCTACCTTGTTTTTTCTTTGGGTCACTCCACATACAGGAAATGAAACAGGAAGGAAAGCAGATGCACGAATAAAGACTGGATTAAAAGTACAAAGCCATGGAGTGACCACAAAAATGGATGCTGTCGTAGGCCATTCAGGGTGTTATAATGGAATACCATGGGCTGGTATTCTATTATAAGACAATAGAAATTTATTACAGTTTTGGAGGCTGGGAAGTCCAAGATCAAGCAGAGGGCGGATTGCCTGGGTAGAGCCTGTTTCCTGGTTCACAGACAGCCATCTTCTCACTATACCTCACACGGTAGGAGGGGAAAGGGATTTCTCTTGAGCCTTTTTATAAGCATTAATCCCGTTCATGAGGGCTCTTCCTTCATGACCTAATCACCTCCCAAAGGCCCCACCTCCTAAAACCATCACCTTGGGTGAGTGGGTGGGAGCGCTGTTAGTATTCCAACATACGAATTTTGCGGGGGACACACATTCAGACCATAGCAGATGCAGTGTAAACATCTATTTTTACAAAACATAAACTAGGTGCCATTTTTGCTACAAGAGATTCAGAGCATTGTAGTATTTTATTTTAATGTAAGTCAACTAAACGTTATACAAATAAAAAGAAAAAAGCATTTACTCCCAAAATTCCAACATTAACCATTCAATCAAAAAAAATTAGGAACTATATTTCCCACAAGTACTCAAGGCTGTGTCCAAAAGTTATCTATCTGTGGCCTAAAAAGAACAGCTAACAATGACTACAGACCATGTGCCAGGAACTGCATTGCGCTTTCTATGGTTTAATTCCTTTAATTTTCAAAACAACCCTATAAAATTATCCCCATTTTACAGATGGGAATGCTGAGCCTTAGGAGGCAAGATTACTAGCCCAAAGCCAACAGTCACTAAGTAAGTGGCAGAGTTAGGATTCACACTTGTTCAAAACCATCACACACACACCACAGTGTCTCAATCCTTGTCAAATTCAATCCACTTACCTGTAAATACTGCTTTGACTTGAATATGGTTTTCTAAAGACTTTTTAAAAGCCACAAATATATTTCTATATTTTAATGACTCTCAACATGGAATGCAAGTTTTTAAAACAACTATTTGGAGGGTTAATTCCCAGCTATTATGATTAACTTTTATTAACTAGATGGCAAATAATACCAGTTATTGACAACAGTGTTAAGTCATGTATTATCTCCTTTAATTGTTACCTATAAAATAGATATTATGTAACTTTACGGATGAAGAAACTAAGGCTCAGGACAGTGGAGTGGGTTGCCCAAAGTCATACAGCAGGTCAGGAGTACACCATGATTCCGATTCAGGTCAGTGTGCCTCTACAACGCATTCCACAGACCACTGCCCGGTAAAGGCTCCACCGTGGCAAACCAGTTGCCTTGGTCAACTTGTCTCCTGATCATTTCATGAAAAACTAATAGTCTATTTTTAGATCACCAGTCAAATTTTCTGCACCTAGAGCTATGCTGAAGACACAAATATATATACTAGTCCTTATGGCCCCCACTAGCCTCTTTAAATAAAAATACATTTCTAGGGTAGACTAGTTTCTGGCAATTTCTATGAACAAATTCACCAAAAATGGTTGACCCTTGTTTGGAACTACATGGGTCCACTTACATGTGGATTTTTTTCGATAAATATATTGGAAATTTTTTTGAGATTTGTGACAATTTGAAACAGCTTCAGACAAACCACCTAGACTAGAAATATCAAAAAATTAAGAAAAAGGTATGTCATGAATGCATAAAGTGTATGTAGATACTAGTCTATCCTTACATAGGCATAAGGTGAGTGATATTTAACATAAAATTAATAATGTGTTAATTTTGTTTTATAACTTTGCCTTCAAAGAATTACATAACTGTACAGTATGCTCCCCGCACATGAGTGCAATACGGTATGCCATAAAAATTTTATAAGGATTCATTCAGTAGTGTATAGGCTGGGCTGCCGTGAAACAACTGTGCTGATTACACTAGGCTACCATAAAGCGATCATACTGTTCTTCTTCGTTATCAACGCACGAATTGTTATATCTGTAAATAAATATGAAATTTTCACGTGATCTTTTCATGTTTGATGTCTAATGTTAATAAAGCATACAACACCTATAGCGTTTTACATCGTATAAGACAATATTGATGTAGGTACTGACAGACAATTCATCTTAACAGATGATGTAAACTTAGCATATGGATGAACACAGCACAGTACTATGCATTTTCTCTTCCTTATGATTTTCTTAATAACATTTTCTTTTCCCTAGCTTACTTTATTGTAAGAGTACAGTACATAATGCATTTAACGTACAAAATACGTGTTAATTGACTATTTTATCGGTAAGGCTTATGGTCAACTGTAGGCTATTAGTAGTTAAGTTTTGGGGGAATCAAAAGTAATATGCAAATTCTCAAATGCACAGGGTGGGGGGCTGGTGACGCAACTCCTGTCTTGTTCAAGGGTCAACTGTACACTGTTTTTGTTACCACCACAGCATAAGCATCCTGAATTTTCCTTCCTGGAATAAAGCCTGTTAAACCTTTTTGCAGGAAAATCTGTATGACTTTCTAAGTATCAAAAAGCTGAGGAAATGTTGGTACTTTAAAATAAATCTTGACCCAGTAAGAACTGGCGCTAGGTCTTTTATTTTCTTGCAGTCAGCAAAAGTACAAATCTATAAAAATTCAAATAGTAGTTAAGGGCATGCATTTTGAAGTACTTACATGTGAGGTGAGTCATTTCACAAACTCATACATACTGAAAAAATGTTTTTAATCTGTATATGTGAGCAGAAATCACTTTTAAAACCTATAAATGCTGTACAATGGAAGAAAAAGCAAGTCCATGTGGGGTTTTACTAATTGTTCTCGGGGTGGGGGGGCGGAAATCATTACTGGCTGTTACGCACCTTGCTTTACAGTTCAGATGCATTCAGAAGCTGCTGTTTCTAACCCTGTATTAATCTCGATCTTTGAAAATCAAATGATGGCCAGTTTAATCACCCAGCAAAAACAAGCAACTGTGTATGTGGAGGGCAAGATTAGAGGAAGTGGAGAGAACTGGGTCAGTAGGTGGCAGATGTTAACTGGTTCAAATTTGAAAGGCGTTCAAAAGTATAGACCAGAGTTTATGAAAACTCTTAAAGTGGAGGAGAAACAAAGAAAGAAAAATGCAAAATGTGTGTAAGAAAAGATCCTAATTTAGAAGGGTGTGCTATTGAGTAAACAGTGGTCATCCAAAAACTTACTTCTTTTGAAAAATATAGAATTAACAACATTGTCAATAACATGTTATCTTTCTAGAACGTTACATTGGTGACAACGAACTTCATTTCCTCCTTTACTTTGTGGACTATTCCTGTGATGTAGGTTGTATCCTCGTTTTACAGATCAGGAAACTGAGGCTCAGGTTAAGCAATTTGCTAGCAGTCCCCATGGAGAGCTATGGCTCAAATATAAATCTTACGATTCTAAGACCAGCATTTTCCTCATCACATATTGAACTGTGGCCATGATGGCGGCAGCTCTTTAAGTGTCTGCGTAAGAGGTAAAAGAGAAATATATCCCTTGGGTTAATTATTTTTTTTAATAAAACAAAGAAAGAAAACAACTACTTCTGCCTTCTCTCAGGAGAAAATGGGAATCCTATCCCTAATAAATGTTTTCTTTTAAAATACAAGCTTTTAAGCTAGTGACTAGTGATCATGTGATAAGCCTATCAGAATAAAAATCTAAATGCTGAAACTTGAATGTTTTAAATAGTTCACATAGATTTATTTCAGACAATTTTGGTGGGAAAAAGAAAGCATGATAATCTTCATTTTACATTAAAGTAACCAAGAGGAAAAGACATTACATTATTTTGTAGAAGACTTAAGCTAAAATAATAGTATTCTGTGGTCACCAGACTAGGTTTAAATTGGATGTGACTTTGTAACAAATACTGTCATGACGTTTTCACCCTTAACAGAAACTCATGGGAGTACTTAAATAAAATGAAAATGTTATCCATTTCTTATTTCTTGAAATTACCGTGAAAATGGAAGCTTAGCATGAACTCAGTATTAATACAAAAACTCCATGCACATATTTTTAATATACTTGTCAGTGTAACTTTAATAATTTTCACTGTCAGGTTATATCTATTTCTATTAGAATAAACACAGACTTTCTTTCAGAATTTTTGTCCGTAATATAAAGTAAAACCAAGCCTTAAAAAAACAAAAAAGGGGCTTCCCTGGTAGCGCAGTGGTTGAGAATCTGCCTGCCAATGCAGGGGACACGGGTTCGAGCCCTGGTCTGGGAAGATCCCACATGCCACGGAGCAACTGGGCCCGTGAGCCACAACTACTGAGCCTGCGCGTCTGGAGCCTGTGCTCCGCAACAAGAGAGGCCGCGATGGTGAGAGACTCGCGCACCGTGATGAAGAGTGGTCCCCACTTGCCACAACTAGAGAAAGCCCTCGCACAGAAACGAAGACCCAACGCAGTCATAAATAAATAAATAAAAGAACGTGAATTTCTTTAAAAAAAAAAAAAAAAGGCTTAATATTTTCTAAACTTTATACCCTAGGTCATAAAGTAAGGGTTCTTTATACTGACTGCCTAAAAGCATCCAGGCGGCCTATAAGGTTAACTTCCCAAGCCTCTTTAGTGGTCAAAAGAATGTTATCCAAACTGCGCATCATATTTTGTTATGAGTAAGGAAGACTCAGAAACCACAATCATTGCCTCCTCCTTACAAATTCAGTTTCTGTTACCACTTTGTGTCACCAATATCTGAGCATTTAAATACAGAAGACCATAACAGGCCCACATTTTCAGGGCCTATTTTATGTGTGATGACAGCATTCATGGTTTAAGATGCTGGTCTTATGAAACTCATCTCCCCCTGAACCTCAACCTACCTCTTTCTTTAAGCTAATTTACAGCTATCATCCAGGTATGCATGACATTCAGATTTTGTTTTTGAGGGGAAAAAAATCTCTGAAAGACAGAAACTTCTTCTATTCCAAAATACTGTTCTTAGCACCAGAACTTATCCCCAATCAAATAAAAAGCTTTTCGCAAATTCAGTCCTGTTTAAAACCTGCACTAGCCAGGTAAGCTATTTAGTTTTAAATACTCCTAGGAAATAGAACTGACAGGGATGGGGTCACCTTTAAGAAATTTATGGAAATCTGTGAAAAGATGCCCTTCAAAAAATGTATTTAACCCCAATGTAATTCAGTATGAGGAATTAAGGATCAATTCTGGAAAGTTAACAAAACTTTTAAATTCATTCATCTTTGAAACTGTTGCAGTCCAAAAAGTTAACTCATTACTTTCACCAAAGGCATCTGGATTTTTGTTCTTGTTTCAGATGAACAGTAAAGAGATTTATTAGAATACACATTCAGCTAACATTAAATCAATCTTGCCATCATTCAGGTAAGGAACATTAAAACAACATTCTGTATATTTCACATTAAGTTAAGCCAAAGAAATTTATATACACAACAAAATACAGTTTGGGTATTATCACGAACACTTGTATCAAACTCTGGAACCTACAAATTTCTGACATACACGCTATCGTTTCATCTTCACACAAACCCCATGCAAAAACTACTGCACAATAAGTTTAAATAACTTGCATAATATACAATGAATACAGGATGAATTTTTAAATCCTTTGATTGTCTCTAAAGCTCCAGGGTATACCCTGGAGTTGTTTTTTTCATCAACACTTCAATTTATCACCCTGTATCACCCTGTATATGGGAGGCATCAAGCTGTGCTTTGTAAATCACAATTTTATAAAAGATATGGTCCCTTCCCTTCAGAAGTTTACAATTTTGCTGAAAAGACCAATAAAATAATGTCATGTGAATGGTACTCATCAACTACTGAGAGAGTGCAAGAGGGCATGTGTTCCTTTCTTTAGGGTGATCATACAAATCACAGGGTGGGTAGTGTTCTGGTAAAAGAGAACTAGAGACAGAAGATCACAACACATCTGAGATGAAGATGGCAAAAACTGTGGCAGTTTAAGAAGTGTGCAATTAACACGCTCAAGGATTAGGCAAATGGAATATGATGCAGGAGCCGGGTAGAAACAGGACTTGGCCTTTATCTTGTGGGCAAAGGTCTTTGTGTTCAGGGTAATGATTATGTCTTCAGAAAGTTTTATTGTGCTGTAGTGTGTAGAACACATTGGATAATAAAAACTAAAAGGTAAAAGACCAGTTAGAAAGCTACTATAGTAACTGTCTAACAGGTATGAAGTACTAAAGCTTGAATTTAGAAGATGGAAGTGGAAAAAGAAAGAAATCAATCTCATAATTCTTCCTGTTCTAATAAAAATGATTATAGAAATAGCCATATACATGGTCGCCTGCTATCATGTGTTGAATATATAAAGGCATAATATAAAACCAAAAACTTGCAAATAGACTTGCAGGAAAGACTTTGCTTAAGTCATCTCATAAAGTTACCTATCCTATAATGGAATAAACATTATAACATCTCCTTTGAATGTATTCTAGAGTAGCAAATACCATTTCTTAATACTGTAAGTCTTTGTTTACATTTTTATACTATTTTAAAAACATTGATTGTAGATGACCCCAAACTGAAATTTTCAAAAACTACAATTAGAAAATATCTGTATAAAACGGAACGATAACCTATACTTTACTATATAGAAACTACTTCTTAAAAACCACAAGGTCTGCCTGATTCATACTAATTTTAAGATACCAAAATACAATGAATGTCTCTATATTTTACAGAAACACAGGATATCTCTTATAAACGTATTTCTCAAACTGATTATCAATATTTTATGACGAAACGGAAAAATGCACGTATGTATACTCCAAAGATAAATTACCTGACCATAATGTTACACTCTATTTGTGGAAAACCTCATATTTACATATTACTTTTAATAGGGATATACATATCAGTTTGATGAATAAACTACTTTCAACTAATTCAAATTATCAAAATGTATTATTACAAATATAACTGAAGATTTTTGTTTTCTCTTCCTTTAAATATTCCCTGCCCCAGAAAGTCCATAAAGGCAAATTTTCAGGAGTGAAAAATAGTGTATCTTCTTCATATATTCAATAAATATTTAGTCAATAAATACTTATGAGCTACTTCTAGACGTCCAGTGTTCTCTTAAACCACTTTATTGAGATATGATGTAGATACAAAAAGCTGTACATATTTAAGGTATACAACTGATGGGTTTAGAGCTAAGTATACATTTGTGAAACCATCACCATTATCAATACCATAAACACATACATCACCTTCAAAAGTTTCCTCCCGCCCTCTTTTTGTGTGATAGGAACACTTAACATTACTCTTAGCAAATTTTTAAGTATAAAATACACTATTGCTAACTATAGGTAATATGCTGTACAGTAGACCTCTAGGACTTGAGTAATTGAAAGTTTGTACCTTTTGACCAACAGCTCTCTGTTTCCCCCTCCCACACTTCCTGGTAACCATCATTCTACTCTCTCCTTCTATGAGTTTGATTCTTTTAGATTCTTCATATAAGTGGGGTAATGTAGTATTTATTCTTTTGTATCTGGCTTATTTCTCTTAGGATAATGTCCTCTACGTTCATCCATCTTGTCACAAATGACAGAATTTCTTTTTTTTTTTAAGGTTGAATAATATTCCACTTTATGTAGATACATTTTCTTTATCCACTTATATGTGAATGGACATGTGGGCTGCTTCCATGTCTTGGCTATTGTAAATAATGCAGCAAAGAAATAAGAATGCAAATATCTCTTCAAGATCCTGATTTCACTTTCTCTGGATATATACCTAGAAGTAGGATTTCTGGATCATATAGTAGTTTTATTTTTAAGTTTCTGAGGAACCTTTATACTGTTTTCCAGAGTGGCTATACCAATTGATGCCCAGAATTATTCTAGGTTCTTTCAGATATATCAGTGACAAACACAACAGAAAAAGATTCCTGCTCTCAGAGCACTTTCATTCTAGAAGGGGAAAACAATCAATAAACAATTAATTTAAAAAATTCATAGTATTTTAAAGGTGATAAGTGCTGTGGAAAATGAAAAGAGAGTGGAGATGCAGCTCCCACTTTGAGTGGAGTGGTCACCAGCACAGGCCTCATCAAGGAGATGCCGTGGCCTTATCAGCTAATGCAAGAACTTTAGTTTTACTATAACTGAGATGAAGGCTTTTATAAGTAGAGGACTGATTTTCTTTTTTTAAAAAATACCATGTACTATTACAACTGGGTGCCAAAAAGTATAGTTGACTTCATTTAAAAGGGAGGAGGGAGTGCTATTAAAAAACGTGTTGGTGGGAATGGCTATAAAAAAACTACCTTATATCAGGAACCCAAAATAACCACTAACACATGTGATTATGGCCAGTATTGCTTACTGGGCTTTACCGCTTATGACAGCCCTCCACACATGACCATTTTCACAGACTAGTAGTTCCTTATTCACATTCCGAATTCTGAACACTAAAAAGTTTAAAGCAAACCAATCTGCTAGCAAAATCTGACCCAAGTTCATGTGAGACAACTGACAGCTCCTGCTTCATCTCACTTGGCAAATATATACATGAAGAAACATTAACCCGCAAAACCTAGGTAAACTTTAAATATCCTCATTAATGAAAAGTCATAGGTACATCTATATGTATACATACAACCTTTTTTTAGCTGCCCTATTTTACTCAGAAGATAGTGGAGTTACATCATATGTCAATTTATCATATTAAAAGTAAACCAGCCATGCTCAAAAAAAAAAACAAACTAAAATTCTATCTAGCATATAACCTAGAGGAAGATGGACAATGTTGATCTGTTGTTACAGATTGTGATTTTACACTTTAAAGGTATGTATTTTTCATACAAATGTCCTGTAAACACTGGCTAATTGCTGTATCTCATGTTCAACCAAAAACAAAACAAAAAAACAATGTTATTTATTCCAACACTGAAGGAAACAGGCTGTTTGAGACCTACTGAAACATACTATATTAGAATCTGCATGGCATCTTTCTATTGAATTTTTTAGGATAATTTTAACTAGATATGAATTAGACTAAAGCACTATCTTTAAAACAATCCGAGATGTAACTTTATAACCATGCTGTCTACAAGACACAGGTGGCTACTGAGTACTTTAAAACTGACTAGTCTGAACTGCGATGGGCTGTAAAGTAAAAATACGCCCTGAATTTCAAAAACTTAGTATGAGAAAAAAGAATGTAAAATATCTCATAAATTTATACTAATTAAGCAATGGAATAATAGTTTTCAGATGTTGGGATAAATAAAATATTGTACTAACTTCACTAGTTTCTTTTTCCTTTTTTTAAACATTCCTACTAGAAAACTTAATATTTGAGCTCACATTATATTTCTATTCAACAGCTCTTCTCTATAATAAAGACTGAGAAAAAGATTAATACAAAATTTCTCAAGTACTTATGTTCTAGACTGAATATTTTCACTTTATATCACCAAACAGAGTAATACAAACACAGATAAAGGTAGCAAGAAACATTCATCAGAAACTCAAATGCATCTACGGTTTTAGATATTCAAAGAGGTATCCAAAAAATTCAACAATAAAGTAAAAGTCTTCATTATATGATATGTCTAATTTGTTTCAAAATCCATTTTCAGTATTTCCTTAGTCATAAGTATGTATAGGAGGGTTCTATGTCCTATTTCCCCTCACTAGAGTTAGGGTAGATCTAAGTTTCATGAACCAAACACATATCATAATGGAATCAGAAAACAGACAACTTAATTTTAACAGATGGGAAAATTTCATAACTCCTAAAAAACAACTTTAGAGTTTACGTAAAGTTGGAGAAAAGTCCATTTCACAATAAGAACCATCATTAGTAAAAGATACACTGATTGACATTTCCTAAATATCCTTAAAAGTGCTCCAAGTACCTATTTACTGAAGTTAGACATATATATACTCCACCACATAGCAGTTCCATTCCTGTACATATACTTATCAGAAATGAATGCTTATTTCTACCAAAAGATAAAAAAAAGGTCATAGCAGCCTTATTTTAACCCCAAACTGGAAAGATATTCCATGTCCATTTACTGTAGGAGGGATAAACGATGGTATAATCATACAATGGAATATATACGACTGGGCGGGGGAGAGAGGGCGATGATACACACATGGATGACTTAAAGACATAATGTTAAATCAAAAAAATCAGACACAAAAGAGTTCATACTACATGATTCCAATTGTATAAAGTTCAATAACAGGCATAACTAATCCAAGATAAAAGATGCCAAAGGCTGGTTTTTCTGTTGGGTGAAGGCAGTATTGACCAGGAAAGACACCAACAAACCTCCTGGGGTAGGGTGTAGTGTAGTTACGCAGGGTACGCTTACGTAAAAAATCTCTGAACTAGCAAGTAAGAGTGCCAATTTAACTACATGAAGTTAGACTTCTGTAAAGTGGTTTTTGTTTTTGTTTTTTAATATAAGTAACTTTTTTTAAAAAAGGGCCTGACATATCATGAGTTATTTTCAAAAGAATTACTTAAAATCAATTCTTATTCAGAATTTACACAAGAACTTCTCTACTCAACCCTACAACTAAACTTAATTTCTTTGCCATTTTTTATTAATAAAAACTAGTAACCAGTTCAATTCTATCCAACCTACTCTTAATTTTGAGATTACCTGATAAATTTTCATAAATGGATAATTCCCAATGGCTTTAAAAAGTGTAATAATCTTCTCTGTAACTAACAGTTATAAACTATTTGAATGTTTATGTCTTTAAATATGTAATTATAATAGTTAATTCTTAGTTTAAAAAGATAACTTTAAACTCCTCAAAATTCAGGGTTTCTGATCATATCCTTTCTTTCATTGATAACGCATACATAAAAATTAAATTTAGTATTTGGGAGTTCACTAGAAGTCTTTTTACAGTCCTAATGTGTTTATTTAGATTTCTTATTTACTTTTACCCTCCCCCTCTGACAGGAAGAGGGAGAAAATTCTGTTTTGCTAATAGTGAATAACCTTGAGCATACAGAGTTCAATACAATGTTCTATGGAAATATAAAAGACTATATTCATCCAATCCTAGAAACTCATAGTGCTTGACAAGTGATTATTTAAGAAAATTTGTAAAACTGATTTTTGTGTCATTTCATGTGAATATAAATCATGACTATCCAGTTAATAGAGTAATATGTACTCAAAGAAGTTGACCTATTCACTACAACAAATATATTATCTTATTAAATGTATGTATGCATTCTTCCTTCATCTGTGTCTATTCCAAGCAAGACAGCTGCCAAGTTTTATAAAAGACAAACACAAGACTTGGGGGGAGGTATCAAGGTGGACACCAAGAAGGAAACCCTGGGGTATGGCTGAAGGGAACTGTGTCCACCACTGACCTCAGCCAAATCGGCTGGTGTATCCACACGGGCTCTTGGGGTTGTAAAGGACAGAAACACAAAGCAGGTAAGTTTCTCAACTGACAATCTTAATATCCTTCCTTCCTAGTAATACATCACATGTCCTGGGACTCAGGGTCTATGAGCAGATTAATTATTATGCTGCACCAACCTAGACACATGTGATAATGCAGAGGGAACTTAGCAGATGGATGTTCAGAGGCAGAGTCAGGTGACCTGGCTGAATATGTCCATGGGCCCTGATGAAAATACAGATGGCAGCTGGTCCCTACGCTAGAAGGTAGAATTGTTATAGGCAGGAAGAACTTTAAGACTGCCTGAATGTTTAATGTCTATTTCACATGGTCTTAGATAAACAGAAACTTTTTATAACTCATTTTCAAATCAAAACATTCTTTAAAATAGTACTACGCTGAAAAGGTAAAATGTAAATATCTCAGATGTTTGAAAAAGGCAAAACTGATTCCATCTAAACCAGATTCCTTCTACTCACACAAAATTCATAATTTACCAACACTGAAATATATCCCTCTCCTCTGTTACAAATGTCAAACAACTAGTTTATCAATATCTGAAACTTAAGAAAACTAAACAATTAAATATGGCATAATATTCTTTCTTTCCTATAACTGAAAAGGCTTAACTACATTTTAAAACGTGGAGCAGTGAGACAAAATACAATACCTTCTGGATGTGTTTCTCCCAAATGTTAAAATAATGGATCCTGAGGATAGAGCTTAAATTGCTCACAATCCAAACACTCTGTGAAAATTAATAAAAATAAGTGTTACTTCAAGTTGCATCTTATCTCAAAGAATTTCAATAGCACGTTTTACAAAGAACTCTTAACTACTGACTGAAAAACAAAATCTGAAAAAATGACAAAAAAAGATGTATTGCAAGTAAAAAAAATTCCTAATTATACATGTTTTCCTTGGGCATAGCTGTTGATCACATCTGATAAAAAATACGCATTACAAAATTATTTATACCAAAACACTACTTATCTGTCTTTACACTGCATTAAAGACTATATCACCAATTCTCAAGTGTGTGAGAAGTTAAATGTCAATGACCAAGAGGAATTCTGATCAAGGATTCTGGGAGAAAAAGTACTAGAATTATTTGGTAGTCAACACAAGAACTGAAACACCTCACTTTTTTTTCTAGACCCTTAGAAACAAAAAAAATGTTAAACTTGGAATTAGAACCTTCCTAGATACAGAATGACATCAACATGTGGGACAGTTTATACTTTTAAGAACAGAAGAGTGGGTGAAAAGGTTTTAGGCCAGCAAGACCCACAGTCCACACTTTAACGCTGTGGTGGCCTTGGAAGCTGTACATTGACCAACAGGCCAACGGACAGTGAGACCAGCTGGTGATAAGACAGGTACGGTGCAAACTCCGAGGCTCCACCACAGCAGCATTCCACTCGCATCACCCACTGCATTTATGTCTGGTTTACATTTTTAGAGTTCTCAATTCCTATCCCATAGCCTATGATTGGTTCTCAAGGATTATAGCTTAGCCTCCAAATAAATCCATAAACCTAAACCTTAAAGTCCCCAAATAAAGTATTTTTCATTATCACTTCATTTTACCAGTGCCCTTCAGTCTCCTTAAAACCATATACAGAGTACAACTTTCTTTGAGTGATGCTTCCTTAACATCCTAGGGAGGCAGGCTGTCCAACCACTCTGCCTCCGGGTCACTTCCTCTGTATCCTGCTTACTGTGTTACTCTCCCTGTGACTGCGAGCCTTGCATTCATCTCTGAATCCTCCAGCACCTAGCACGGCGCAAGGCACAGAGCTGATGCTGAGTGAAAGTCTGCTCTATGAACCAACGAATCTGGGAGACTCTATCAACTGATATACCATGCTGAGGTAAAAATAATACCAGCAAAGGAAAGCAGGTAGTTATATGAGCCAGCTACAATGAAGAATACTCGTGTTTTTAAAAATTTCATACTTCATACATACACACACACACATACACACACACTCAATTCTCATTCTCTCTCCCTCTCCGTCTCCCTTCTTTCTCTCAGTTCTCCGTTAGCAAGACTCTCCTGGTATCTATATCAATACTCTCCCACCCCCTACAGACAATCAGCCGGCTGGTGGCAGGGCTCCTTTCTGCCCAGGTGAATTGGGATTCCAGCCCTGCTGTCTGAGGTCCTGCACCAATTGGCATGGTAACTGGACATTAACACAAACCCTCTAGGCAGGCCATCAGCAGCTCCTAAGCTACCCTCCATCAGCAGCTGGCAATGTCACTTATATGTGTAAGTCAAAAATACCCAGAATCATAACTAAGGCAGAATATTCCTAGAATTTTATTAGTAGACAGCTGGCATCGCCTTAAAATAGAAAAAACAAACAAACAAACCCTGAAGAGACCTCCTAGTGATTTAAAAAAAAAAAAAAAAAAAAAGCCTTATCATTTCCTATTAGGACGCTACTTTTTCAGCAACTAAATAAAAACATTACCAAATCATTTTATGTAATAAAATTTAACCTTACTTTGACCTTCCTCATAAAGCAAACAAACCTCTCTATCCAATAAAGTTCCATCTGAACTATGTAAGATGATAAGCAATACCTTAATTGCATTCATTTACATGACTCTGAAACTATTCTGGGCTGAAGTCACTGACTGCAAGGTCACAGAATACAAAAAAGTAAAATGTACGCAATTTACCGAGGAGGGGGAGGAACGATGCACTTAGGCAGTGGGGTAGTCCTTCTCCCTCCCTCCTCAGGAGACACCCAAAGCTTAATGCAATCAACAGGTGCAGCCATCTCTAACATCTCTATCTGAAATATATCATACATATACACACTGATTTTATAAATATACATATAAAATATAGTAAGAATACGTATTTGATAAGTCCACCATATATTATGGTTTTCTTATTAAAATCAATCTCCCTGAATAGAGGCAAAGGGCAATTCTGTGCCTTAACAGCATTTAAAATCAAAATATGAAATAGGGCTATTACTTTTTCCATTGTTTCATAAAAATTTCTAACAACTAAAATTCAGGTTATAAAGCTGTAACAATTTTTAGGGCAAACACAGGATGTTAAGTATACTAAGCATTTCTGCTTTCATTTTTCATAACCTAAGCAAATACTCAACTAATTTGCTTAGAGGAGCAGACTTTTATGTCTCAAAGCCAATAATACCACGTTAGTAAAAGTAAAGAAATACAACTGACTGACAGAAACTGACTACCATAAATGACGAGGGACAATGTGTATTCCTCAGAACCTTAGAATATATCATAACACACAAAAACAAGTTAATCCTATAAAATATTTCCCTTTAGTAAAATTCTAACACAAACTAGATGTTATTGGCACTTGAATTTACTGGAGAAAAGAGAAGGAAACTAAAAGGTTAGGATCTAGACACCTTTAAAAATGTCTGTAATATTAGTACAAATGTAGAGCCTCAAATATTTGTTTTCGGTTTAAGATAACATCACCAGGAGATTCATTTAAGAAATTTCTGCCCATTAAATTAGATAAATCTCCCACATTTAATGTACTACCAAAGCATTTCTATACTGCTCAAGCCAAACTTTTGCAATTTAAAAATGATTTAGTGAAAAAGAAGCAATGATATTATAAAATTTATGCTTCTTCACCTTCTCTCCCTACCTAGAAGGGCAAGACTCTTTTCATGTAAATCTGAATTAGATCCCAATCATTTCAATTGATGCTACTCCACAAAGAACACAAGGATGAAAATATATTTAAGTACTATATTCTTAAACAAACTCCAACACCTTGATGCCACTTTGTCCTTTTTAAATGAGAAATAAAATAAAATCTCAATTTCTCTCTATAAGTTAAGCCAATTCACTTTGGAATACCTTAGTAGTAAAATAAATGCATACATGTATTTTAAAAAGTACTAGTTACTATTACGATCCACATATAACTTTCAGTGACCATATCTTCTTTAGATATTTTAATCCTTTCTATAAGAAATAATTCAGGCTTTACCATGATATAGATAATCTGTATAACTATGTAACAAGCAATTCATGGTTCACATATCTTGACAAGGATAAAAGCACTGGGGCCAATCAGCATCCTCTAATATTGCTTCCAGTGTTCTTGGTCACATTTATATCTGATTTCAAATCTCAGGCTCACGATAATTTTCTGATAAATATAACTTTTGTTATTTCTCAAACACTTCCCTCTGTCCATCCAAAAGACTGAATGCTTTATGTTCCTAAAGCTCATTAATTATGATCACAATATTTATCTAAAGTTCTATTTCATACACATAAATTAGCCTTTCCTTGGATATTAGAATATGTTAAAACCAATTTTTATAACCACAGTCTAGCCTTTGTGTGTCTTTAAATGAGCTACAACCGTGAACTGAAAATGAACTATATTAATGGCATCACTCTTACAGCTCTCAAAGTTGAAGAAAAGAGTCCAAGCTTAGGTTCTGACACACTTCATTTTAACAGCATGCATCAGCCTCAGGTGAGCATAGTAAATCCTACCCACATAGCAAGCATGCATGTGTGTGCTCCTCTTTCCATTTTCTCTTTTCTTTTCCTTACCTCTCCCTAGGAAGTCAATGAACAAAATATTACACACTTTTTAAATATATACAGTGGTACAGAGATAAATGATCTATCTTGTCCAAAAAGGAGGTACCTAAATAAAGAAACTTATCAATTCTCAATGTAAAGTTAAATCCTGGACTGACAGGTTGCTCAGATAACACTCAGAAAAGAGCAGTATGACTCAACCTGTAAGGAACAGACCAAAAACACTCCGTAAGATGAAGTGTATCTAGAGGAGACCATATCTCCATCTGAAACGCTTGCTATGGAACATGTTAATTGACAATTCCATCTAGGAAATATTTTTCTTCCTCTCTCACCTGTTCCCCCACCCATCTTGCACTCGACTCCATAAACAGCAGTTATCCCCCATTATAAAACAGTTGACGGTTAAAACAATGAGCCAACGAAGAAAGTACAATATTCTGTAACTGACATTTACTGCACTGGCCTTGGACTTCTAATCTTTACCAGACGGGCACACAAATCAATCCATCAGCTCATAAAGGTGTGCTTTTTTAACCTCTAAAACAGATGGGATTGGCCAGAAGTGTCTGGCATGTCAAACTGCTAATCGCTGCTGCCCTTTGCACAAAATAACCCTCTTAAGTTGAGGCATGGTTGCACGGAACCGACATTAGTCTGTGGGAAACCCATTTAACTGTCACACACTCCTGCCACTCCTGCTCTCCCTTAATTAAGCCTAATGCCTTATGCTTTGACCTTTTGTTCTAGCCTATTAACCCTATCTAGTACAAGTTCAATTACGTTAAACTAAAAACTTTGCTGTAAAATATTAAATGCCAAGCTCAAAAAATCATGAGGGACATCCTCACAGCCCTTAGTTCTATGCACCCTGTTACTCCACGCATGTGACAGTAAAACCTCACTTTTGAAGTGATACTGATTCTGATAGAGTCTAGAAGAACCAAATGATCATTCTGGTTCACCCCCTTATTTTACAAACGGAGGCCAGAAAACATTAAATGACTCACCCATTTCACAGCTTCAGTTGAACCACACTGAAACCTATCTAATTTCTAGCTCTGATCCTTTATTCTCCATCGTGTCTCTGATTTATAGTCAAACCACCCAGAAGTGTATTAAGGATACTAATATTTTCAACACATTATTACTTTTCACCACCCACTAAAATTCACTACACAAATAGGCCTAAAGCAAAACAAATGAGCACGTCAACAGAGTTTTGAGGTAATATTTCCTTTCCTCCCCACACCAAAACTTTCTATCCGCTCACTACTTTTCTTCTTTTTAAAAGGAACAATGGCCATCTGAGAACTGCTAAATTCTGCAACACTCCCAAGGCAATAGGTGCAAGTACAAATTTTTTTCTTCACTGATGCTTCATTTAAGTATTCAATAGAACAAATGACTGAAGCTACAGAAAGCAACAACTCGCTACTTATCCTCAAATGGAAAAAGCTGGTTATCTTTAAAAATATCTTTTTTACACCTATACGTAAACTGATTGCTGTTCAACATTTACCAGAATCCCAAAAAATAAAATCAAAAAAGTTTAAATTCCACTGTAAAATAAAATCAAACACAGTCCAAACTAACATGCTATCATGACAGGGGAATTTTAGTTTAAGTGCTATTCCTCTTTCCATTTACTTCATACAACTAGAAAAAACTGTTTCACCACTCTCACTATGACACATGAAAACAAACATTAATAACATCAAACGGGGCTTCCCTGGTGGCGCAGTGGTTGAGAATCTGCCTGCCAATGCAGGGGACACGGGTTCGAGCCCTGGTCTGGGAGGATCCCACATGCCGCGGAGCAACTGGGCCCGTGAGCCACAACTACTGAGCCTGCGCATCTGGAGCCTGTGCTCCGCAACAAGAGAGGCCACGATAGTGAGAGGCCCGCGCATCGCGATGAAGAGTGGTCCCCGCTTGCCGCAACTAGAGAAAGCCCTCGCACAGAAACGAAGACCCAACGCAGCCATAAAGAAATAAAATTAAAAAAAAAAAAAAAAGAACCGTGTGCTCTGACATATCTCAAAATAGTTCCTTTTAAAATAACATCAAACAAAATTTGGATTTCTACCTGTGACTCATGTGAGGAAATGCATATTAATTTCAGATTTTTGAAAGATTTAAAGTCAGATTTTAATTTTATCCTTTTATTGACTGCCCAAAGACCCATTTTTATCTATTTTCAGTATTAACCAATACTGTTATTTTTGCCTTTAGCCACCTGGAACCTTACAGGTTAAGATAATATGCCATTAAGTGGAACATATAACAATTTTCAAAAGAAACAGTGATGAACAACTTCAATGACAGAATTTACTACTTTTTAAGGGGTAAAAGTAGAATGTGTACAAAAGTAAAACTCAAAGTGAATGTGCTTATGCTATTAGAATGGTACTTTCTTGGCATCATCAGAAGGAATATACACAAGAATTTATAATATGTAGCATACGCAGGTGGATGAGCAGTCAAAGGGAAAACAAACACTGACAGCAAGAACAACTAGCAGCAAACTAATGATTCAGAGTCTCGGTCACCTTTTTTTACTGCAAACGATATTAATGTTAATTTTTTTTACATATATATACACACACACACACATATATATATATACATTCTTTTTTATATTCTTTTCCATTATGGTTTATCCCGGGACATTGAATATAGTTCCCTACGCCATACAGTAGGACCTTGTTGTCCATGATATTAATGTTAGTTTAAATGAGATATCATGCCTTAATTACAAGAGTCAGCTCGTAAAAATAGAAATTAAGTTTGGGTCTCAGACACTGAGGAATTTAACAGTGGGAAAGTTATACTAGTACACAGAATCCATATACTCTACAACATACTGACTGACACTAAGGAAAAATTGAAAGGAAAGAGCAGTTCAGCACTGATGCAAACACAAAGTAGAATATACCACATTAATAGTAAATGTGCTAATTTTTCTACTATTCTACTTTGGACAGTAGTCCATTAGCCTGTATATCTTTTTTTACTATGATTTATATGATTCACTGCTATTTACTTGTGAATAGAAAAATACATGAGCCCTGAGAGGTGTTTTTTCTGTTTACAAAAAGCATCTACTTCTAAGCATGCATAAAGTTTAGTAAAAACTATTGTCTTCACAAGCAAGAAACTGGGTTAAAGTCATTTTAAGAGCATTTGTTAAATCTCAGTGCTGTATATTTATGTCCCAGATAATCTACTCATTTTCTTTAGCATTTGAGAATTAATTGCTGGTCTATAAATTTCTGAGCTCCATTTTAAAATAATTTTCTTTTCCAACTTAGCATTATTAATCAAGTTGAACGTGATAATGTTCTAACAGTCAGAAAATTCACCTCTAGTGAAGAGCAAATCCTAATTTTAAAAAATAACAGAAGGGCTTCATATAATACTTAAGGTCTATAATTTACTAGGTTTTGAATCATCAAGTCCTTCCTGATACCTTCTAACTTTTAAGATTACTGAACGTCAAAATTAATGCTAAACATGAGATTCTGAGATGCCTCCAGTGTCTCAGGCAGTCAAATTCAATGCAATTAAATGTGCTGAGCTGGTGGATCCTTATGACTACTGCAAGTGAGGCCAAGGAAATTGCCCATAAGGCTCTAGAAATATTGTTTCATCTCTTTAAAAAAAATTAAATGTTGCCCCCCCCAATTTCGCTGAACATGCATTCTAATGTTATAAATTGTGTATTTTTGAAGAAACTTAGTATTACAGAACAATGTCTAATGCCAAATAATTATAATGTCACCAACAGTTAGTTTCACTTTTTCCTTCATAATAAATATGCCTGGAAAGAAGATGATAAATTTCAAGGAAGAAATATTATTTCTTATAGAAGTTCTAATTTAAATAGACCAAAGAAAAACTGTAGAACAGCAGCTATTATGCATAAGTTAGTCATGATATTTAGCAGTTTTTAATGCATAAATACATAGAGGCCCCATTCCTAACCCCCAAAAAAGCCAGATTTCACCAATAGTTGGGATTGGTACAGTTCAATTCAACAAATGTTTTAACAACCTTCTGTATGCCAGGCACCTACAGCACCAACAATACACTGATGAATAAGCTCCTATTCATGGAACTTACCCTCTATTGAGGAGGACAGACATTAAACAAGTGTGAGACTATCCCAATCAGGGGTACAAGGAATTGTGAGAGACAAATCTGATCTTGTTAGAGGCTTGGAGACTGTACTGAGCACCTACACTCTCTCATCCACTGTCCCGTGAGTGAGAATATTCCTTTCCAATTTGCTTCACCAAGGTGAGGAATGTGGTCAGTCTGTGGCCCACATCAACGGCTACCATTAGGTTTCTTCTCTCTTGCTCTCTTTCTAGAGGGGTGGACCTCGGTGCACTTGGTTCAGGGCACTGATCACCCCTGGTCTACACAGTGTCCTCACATCTGATATGCTACCTTTTCAAAGGAGAATACGCAGTGGGGCCCATAACCTCTGTATTCTGTTCCCAATTGAACCAACAGACCCAACCACCTCCACTAATAGTTTTAGAATATTACTCTTCGGTAGTAAGCACAGCTCGCCTGTGATTGTTCTGACCACACTAGTCCACTAAAGTTAACCTGACTCTGTTAATCGACACATAAAAGTTCCCCTACTGAATTTTAAATAGAACTCAGAAATGTCTATAACATGTAGAAACAAAGCTAATGCACGAACAGATGCGCACCTGTACTGTAAAGCTTCTCTTCTTAAATTCTCACCCTAGAAAATACATCCCAAGTTCTACTGTCCTGAAGACCATATTTTAATAGCATGAGAAGGAAACAGGCTACAAAAAACAAGGATGATATGGCTGGCCCTGCTCACTCCACTCCTTCAGACCCAGTCCTGATTATCAGAGGTCCTCCCTTGGGCTTAGCTTAGACTTAGTATACTGCTGGATCCATCACCAAAGGTTATTAACTATTCCTGAACACCTGGTACAGAAAGCCCCTCTTTCTGAGATTGCTTTAGTAAAAACAAACAAACAAAAGAGTGTGAAATACATCAAGACTTGATTTCTCACCCTGGGTTCAGCCAGTTGCCAGCTGTTGGTTTTAAATTCTTAGGTGCCCAGTGTCCTCCTCTGCAAGATGCAGAGAAAAAATGTTTTGGAAATTTTAAATTAACAACAATGTCAAAAATGTTGGAAGATGAGTAATCATTTACCCTACTGTGTCACATGGATACCTAGCCATTAAAAAGAAAAGAACAAGTGAGAAATTAAGAGAACAAAAGGGAAAACAGGGGAAAAAGGAAACAAAAATAGAGGAGGATCAAGAGAAAAGAAAAAGGTGTGTAAGTGAAATAGTAGCACTTATCTCTATTTGATTTACAGTCCACACCAACGACCTATCCTATGTGCTTTTCTGTTAAGCAAGATGCCTCTATACACCGACTTGCTTGAAAATGAGGAAGTAGGACAAGGTACCTCTAGAACAAGTGCACTTAAACCCAGAAATTCCATAGCTTCTATCAAATTTCCTTCCAACCTGATATCTAAGGATGCTATGAAAGTACTTCAGTTTGTGAAAGCCCAAGAAAAAGGGAAAAAAAAAAAAAAAAAACAGAAGAAAACATAATGTTGATTCAGGTCAGTCAAGGATCACCAAGACAGGTAAGGGTAGCATTTTACTAACAAAGTGAACAGTGCACTGCTTTGAGTTCTGCCTCAATAATACCAAACATCCAGATATTGGGAAAGAACCAGGTGGTGAATAAAAACCTTCCATCTTCAATCCTTGGCCTCATGCAGATTCAGTCTATTTCAATTAACTTTTAAAAAAGGCATGGATGTGTTAGGGAAATAATATAAATACATATCTGAACTCCAGAAAAATTTTTTTACCCAGATTGTTCACCTTCACAGTTTCTCTCTTATTTGGCCAGATACAATATAGTTTCTTAATAAAAGATCATAGTAAAATGTTCCTTTGCAGCTTTTATACAAACCCTTTTGTTTATCCAACATTTACTTGGCATTTCAAAATCCAAAGCACACTAAAAAATATTATGTATATGAGCATTATTACCCATCCTTGTGTCTCCAATACGGTTTCAACTTGACTACCTTTTAGTGTAGAGGGAACCACTCAGCTTGAGTCTTTTGGTTCAAAGTTCCATAAATTTTAAATGAGGAAAGTAAAAAGAGGTGGAGAGGTTTATAACTCCATTTCTCACGGCTCCAACAATAAAAGAACATGCCTGACCTGTACTTCAAAACACATGATGTGCTTCAAACCTCCCTAACTCAAAAACTTCTTTCCTGACCGTGGTCTACTCCCAAAATGAAGCCAAATACTCCTCATCTCTTGATTTCTGCATCCTTCTGATAAATTCACAAATGCATTGTCAATTTCCTCTTCCTATTACAGAGACTAGTTAATTAGCATAGCACAGTCTTTAAAATAAAATTACTGGGGGTGAACATAGGACAATAAAAATAAAAATCATGTTAAGAACCATAACAGTCAAGAGATTTAACTTTTCAACCAGGAAAAGCTATGGCTTTGCATTTGCTACAACTGCTCCTTGAAGTGCACAAACATAATTAGCCTGGGGAACACTTGGATTAAGACCATGACAAGCTCTTTTAATGAATTATATCAAGAAACATAGTTGCTTTCTCTGCCTCAAAGAACACTGTAGCAATTCTGAGGTCCACTTCACAGGAGCTAAGAGCCCGCACAGCTGCCCTTGGTGACTGCATCTTCCTTATCCAAGCGCAGGAGCAGGACATCAGCTCTCTGAGAACTCACAGCAACTGCGGCAGAAACATTTCTTGGAAACAGGGTGCCTTCCCAGTGGGACTGATCTTTGAGAAGCCAGGCTGGGTGAATGCTGCTTGAGTCCTGAGGCTCTCAGGCTGGGAGCAGGGATTTTTTTAAAAATGATTTTCTAAAAATCAGAGAAAGACTGGTTTTCTCTTCAAAAGACGGCATATTCTCATGGAAAAGCAAATTTTATCAATGAAATTAGCTGTGTGACCTCAGGCAAGTTACTCAGGCATCTCTCAGACTAGGTCTCTGTATCTGTAAAGTAGAGAAAATGATACCTATACGTCACAGGGGAACTGTAAAGCAGCCAGCACCATGCCTGGCACAAAGCAGGTATCCCCAAATCCTCTTCCTTTCCCTACTCCTCCCCGCAGTAAAAAAGGAAAAGGCAAAAGACAGGTAACTAAATAACCTTTTTATATTTCAAGTTTTGACCCATCATCTCTACTCCTTTCAAAACCGTAACCTTGAAATCTTTACTGCTTACTGTCAACAGCATATATTGATATACAGTCAGAATTTCAGAATTTAGAAATGAAATCTAACCTCCCTGTTCTACAGATTCTACACATGTTGCCCAGACACATAAAAGGCCTTTCCTTTCATCAGTATCATACATCGATTTAGCAGCAGAACCTAAGCTAGAAAAATATGTGTGGAATAACAAAACAGAAACACTTTTTTAAAATATGCTTTTCAAAAGTCAGACCTGAGCCTATATGACCCATTGTGTAAATATTCCCTTTAGGGGAAAAACTGCAACTGTGATTAGTTTCATTTTGAGCGTATTTCTTATATCCCATTTGTGAGTGTTTCATGTGTTTTCAAATACTTTTTCTTGCTGTTCTCCACCTTCTTCTGTCCTCCTTCCTTCCCTTAATTTGTTTCTTTTCCAGGGTATAAATCTACCACTCTACTGTAGATTACTATAAATTCATAAATTCAGGAATCAAAAAAAAATTCTTAAAAAGTATGCTTTTTAAAAACCAGTTATAATCCCTTAAACGTTTCGTATCTCTCTATTTCTAGGTAAATTCCTCAAGACAGAAGTCTGTTTTAAACTTCTAATCCTCAAACTTTGATTGTGTTCTGCTATATGTCAGGCTCTCTTAACCACATTAGGTCATTAAATCTCCAAAATTATAGTAATATTCTAATTCCAAGATTGCTTATAAACATAATTTCCTTTCTTACTATTGCAATGCTAAATTATCATCTTTTTTTAACGCAGTAACATATTTAACATGTTCACATGTTATGTACAGTACAGGCAAATTCAACAATTGAAAGCACACAACTACAAGAAGCTAGCTTAGCCGCTACGTGGCTTAGCTTTTCTCTTACCTAAAGCTAATCACCTTACTTTTACCTAGTACCCTCACATAGCTGGTAAAGAAGGTAAAAGTAAAATAATCAAAGCAGACTGCAAAAAAAACCCCACAAGTTCCAAACTCCTTAGTTCCTGAGCTATCCTCAATCCATCAGCAAATTACAGATCTGAAAACAAGGAGTAGCCCTATCATTTAACAGGAGACTGAAAAATGACTTTCTTAATTAAAAGTCCAAGGGTGAGAGACTCCTTTTCACCAAAGCTCTGAATAAACACCAACATCAGGTCAATCAGAGCTGTCCTGGTCCCAGTGGTATCTTAAGCTGATGACTCAAATTCCCAGCGAGCTTCTAGTTTAATATTTCTTGAAACTCTTGGCTTAGTCACACAGTGACCTGGAATTTAAGGCAAATAAGGGTCTCTTCCTCCCATCCTTAAAGATATTTTTGCTGAATGACACAAAGTTAAAGAGGCAAGATGGGTTTAGAGCTTTTTAGAGTTTTTACTCCCTGAGGTGTACCAAGTTAAAAAATTGGGGACAGTGAACCATGCTAGCTTTGAATTTCAAACACAACTATTAACCCTGTCAGAGAAGCAAGTCCATTCCCAAGTTTTAACAAAATGCCTTTTTTTTAACCCCAGCACTGTTTATTGAAAGAGGAAGGAAAGAAGAATGAAAGGGAGGGAGGGAGGGAGGTGAGGAGGGAGGGAGGGAGGGAGGTGGGGAGGGAGGGAGGGAGGTGGGGAGGATGGATGGATGTCACAAGCACCTTCCTAGACAAAGTTTCAACATATTCTGGAGTTCTTCTTGAATTTGTTTCAATCAAAAAACATATAAATTATAATTTCTTTAACAGGTAATTATCCATACAGTATCTTCAATAACTATCTTAAAATCTGGTTTAGCTTTAAAAAAAATCTTAGTACTACTAAGTAAATACAGTGGAGTCCTTTTTTTCCATAACTTCAAAGAGTAATTTTTTTCTACATTTCTGAGTTGCCAGTCTTCTAAATTCTTCAAATCCGCTTCTCATTATATTACTCCTAGAGTTCTAGGCTAAATGTTATCTCTAGCTTGGTTCAAGGTGCTAATTTTAACAAAATCCTAATAACAATAGTAAAATGTATCATCTTTACTTTTTCCTCATTCTTGTTCTCAATGTTTTATGAATTTAAGAAAAATTATGTTTCAGGTGTAATGATATCCTGAAGTGCTATGTTTTATTTGTAGTATTTGCAAGATAGTATAGGGATCAATTTGAATTTTAAGATTCATAATGCAGAGTATGTAATATAACAGTGACAACAATTAGTATATCATCCTACTTATCTCAATACCTATACTTATTATGAAAAATTAAAATTACTCTTCATACCTGTAGCAAAACAAAAGGAAATTTCTATTCTAAATAAACTCTAATTTTTAGAATCCTAAATATTCAGTTTGAACATTAAATTTCAAGGACCAAAAAACAACAGATGGGCAACTGTATTACAGTTTGCAAAAAAACTCTGCTAAGATTTCAGAGGTCTCTTTGGTCCCAATTTTCCCCCTACCCTTGAATCACAAGATAATGTGCTTAAAGAAAGCATTCTTTCTGGGGTTATTTACATGAAGTTATATTTATCAGAAATCTTATGAAAGAGTTCTCCAGTTCACCACCCAAACCTCAGCACTCTGTTTTCCATGTTCAATAAGACCCTTGGAAAACACCACATCTCAAAAGAATAAAGAAAAGGTGGTCTATTTTTAATTCATTTCCTTCCAAATAAACTATTACTCCCTAACTCCTGGTTCTATGCTGGTACCCAATTTTGACCTTCCAGTTTAGATATATTTAAGAGACATTCAAAAACAGTGTACACATGCAGAAGTGGGGAACCTGTCATTTCTCCCCCTCGAACCACCACTATTTTTATAATATTGATGACCTCATAAAAGGAACTCCATTACCATCAGCAAACATGTCCCTGCTTCAGCACCAGATGCAACCAGGATATGGAAACAAGATCTCTCTCCTCCATTTACTTTTTATTCATTCCAACCTCTGGATATAACCCTCAGTTCCATTCCATTGGCCTGCTTCACCATCTGACATGCTTGATTTTTACCTTCTCAAGTCTTAGTGACCATCCTGGTGTCATATTTCCCTCATTGTTGTGTTAATCTAAATATTACAGAATGAGTTTGCTCATTTTCCCCCAAGACAGTCCTCTCAAAAAACTGCAACTTAAGGAAATGCATCTTGAACAATTTAATTCTCAGATTCAAACTCATTATCCTGAAAGCCCTCCACCCTTCCCCACCCCATATTCTGTTCAGAGTGTTTCTTTGACTTTTCAATAGTAATCAAAAGTTGCTTTTCATAAAAATATTTCTCTAGTTGGAAGATGGGTTCAAAGGGTTTTGTTAGAACAGTAAATGCTTTTTTCCCTAGTCTTCATCCATGTTAACAGTAAATCACTATGAAACCAACCAAAACAAAACCCACCCTCACTGTGTGTATCCACGTGAAGGGGCATATGGAAAAAGCTCAAGAGTAAAGAACCTTCATCCCAGCACAGCCAAGAAGGGAAGCTACAAATGAAGGCAGTTTTCATGGAAGAAAACATCCACAGATGTAGAAGCTACTTATTTTAGAAAAGGGGACAAGAGAGCAAGAGAGCAATAAGGAGAGAGAGAGGTGGGGTATAGACAGACAAACTGGAATGCCTCTTCTCTGTTCACCTACACTTTAAAACCTGACTGTATCCGGCAATCTAAAGTTTGAAAAGCAAAACTAAACCTATCACAATTTAAAGTGAACAATTTTCTCCTGATAAAAATTAGCTGTTTTGAACTTATTTGGGGCAGAATTATTTTTTTAACCTGATACACAAAGCTATCATTGCTTTTTCAGAACAACACTTAAAAATGACCTTTTAAGTTTCTTACAATCGTAAAAATTTAAAACTAAAAACCTAATCCCTTTAACATCATATATCCTAAGCCACTCTGATGTAAAAATTACTTCTATGCCACTGTCTTCTAGTACTGGTTTGCAATGGAATCTGTACAATTAATAATAACCTTCTTCCTTCTCATCTTTCTAGGAAGCCAAGAATGACATATCTCCTTATCTCCCTATTTGTGCCATTAGATTGACATATTTTGCTTCACCTGTCACCTTCCATAAAACTCTGCTTTCAGATATGAGTTAATTCATTTTTAGTTGTCCTCAATGTTCTAAAATAGTGATGTTTGACAGAATTAATACAGTGCTCCAGTTCTCTCTGTTCAACTGGTATTTAATTAAAGATCTTGGAGGCATCTTTGTCTCCAGTTACACCGCTTAAAGAAGGAATGTTACTTCCTACCTGGACAATGTGCTAAACCACATGGCAACAGAGCTGCCTTCCTAAGGTCTCCCATTTAACAGATTGCTTTACTGTGTATACTACTAGCAAGACAGATTACCACTTTATTTCATGTTGATTTTACTTTTCACATCTCTGAACCACAACTCTACTATAGCCCACATTCTCTCTTACCTTTAAAGTTGTCAGCATTTCTGGACTTGTAATGTTCCCTTATATTTTTATTTGATCATTGCTTTTGTTTTACCTGGACCTCAAAAAGTCCTAATGGTATTTAATTTGTAAGATTTCTTGAATCTCTGGTAACCATGCAGAGAATCTTTAAGCAATGAGAGCTACCTGGAGCACGAGCAGAAAATTTCTTGTTTTAGACTCTTTTGAATTAATATCTTTTGGTGAATAGCCCACTCAATATGTCATAATTTTCAATTGTAAAGGTAGCATGGATAATTTAAATTGGCACTTGTATTTATTACACAAATAACTGTTCTCTTAGAATGCATTTTGAAAGCTAGCATTTCTCAATAATTCTTTGGCTATATCGGAACCACAAGAGACATATCAATTTAAGCAAACTTCAGGAGCAATAAACTAACAAACAAGACTCTAGGTGGTGGTATAGGTTATTTTTTTATCATGATGTTTTGCTCTTAAAAAACTGCAAGAGTCAGAGGAGCCTTTAGCCTCTTTTACAGACACCTTTTTACTGCAACCTTACAATATTTTAGGGTGTTAAATTAGTAAAAGTTTAGAGACACATTCAGGAAGTGGGTCCAGACATTAAAACTGGTTTTCAACTACCTCAAAGGCACTGTAGAGAGCGCACTGGAGTAAAACCAACAATGAGTAGTCCTCTTTTTTGTTTGTTTTTAATACGTATTTTCCTCATGCTCCTAGGGCACTTTCAGGGCTAAGTATACAAAGAGGTCTTTCCCCACCAGAGTGTATGAAACAGGCTAAAGTAACAATCCTACAGCCTGCAGGATAGGGGCTGCTCCACTGACTGAATCTTCTTTGTCTCTAGGAGCTAATTCCAGGCAGAAAAAAGTTAGCAATGGTGATGAAGCCACTACTCTCTGAACCAGCTAAACTCAAACCACATTACCAAACTGTTGGGCAAAACCAGAGCAACTTACTTAGAAGTTGAAAAACACTTCAAAATACTCCAGGCAGCAACCCACACTTAGGTGCCAGGCAGATGAAGCAGCATTTGTTTAAAAAGTCCACTTATTTCAGTGTCTCTTCAACAAGGGTGCCGAACTAGTGATTAAACACTGAATAATCACATCAGGAAGATGCCACCCACTTGCTAAAACCATGATTCACTAACAAGCAGGTTCAATGCAATTCATAACTTTAAAGAATGAATTACCAAAGCTCTTTGCTTCACAAATACCACTTTCCCCCCAACCCCCCCAAATGTAAACAGCAATCATCATCTATAAACGGACAACCATTTTTACTTTGGACACCTATGGATGGTCTCTCTTCCTCTAGAAACAGTTTTTCCCGCACAATCTCACATTTAATCATTTACATTACCGGAGACAAACTCCAACTCAGTTCCACCAACTGAGTGAAAAATCCTTGTGGCTAAGAAGGTCCTAATTCTTTTCCAAAATAAAAATGCTCTATTAAAAAAATTTAAAACGCAAAACTACTTATCATTCTGTTCTTCTACTGTCTTCAAAACCCAACTGCAATCCCTAACGAGATAGAAGGTAGAAACTCCTGTAATGCTTCAGAGATCAACATGTGTCACAGACTCCCAGCTTGTTCGCCTCTAAGACTCAGTTGATTCCTTTGTTCCTTCAGACTGAACACCAACTCTTGATTAAAATTTGGAAACTACTTTGGAAAGGATATGACGGTTTGTAGAATATTTCCAGGGAAACCCTTCATAAAACAACATGCACTAGTAGTAAAAGAGGACACAGATATAAGAGTGAAAAACAAGCCTCCCGAAGCCTCCCAGGACCTGCACGGAGCTCACCCTAGATGTGAGCCCGGTTTCTGGCTCAGGGGTAAAGTGATGGTTGAGGCCTCGGGTCGAAGGGGCCTCTCCCTCGGGAGGGGAAGGACAAGTACCGACGGGCTGGGCTGGACCCGGGGGTCCTCCGGGGGTCGGAAGCGCGGTCTCTTTTCCTACCCACTTTCCCCGGCCCGGGATCCGCGAGCACAGAGCAGGGAGGCACCCGGGTGAGAGGCGGGGAGCTGCGCCCGGCGCCGCCCAGGACGCCCGGGGCAGCAGGAGCGGCGCGGCGAGAAGCGCCCGGGGCTCGGGGCCGAGGGGGCAGCCGAGCGGGACGCGACCCCGGCCCGCGCCGCCCCCCCTCCCCGCCCCGGCCCAGCTCAGGGGCCACCCGGAGGCCGCCCCCCGGCCCAGGACTGGCACGGACGCGCCAGTGAGCCCGGAGCCAACTCCACAACTTGGCGGCCCCGCTGCCCGGGCCCCCCGAGTTCCCGGGGAGATTCGGACCCAGCAGGAGAGGCGGAATTTCCCCGGAAACTATCCCCCCCCACCACCATCTCGCCCCGCCGCCGAGCCCACCCCGCCGCCTGCGTCCGCTCCCGCCACCCGCAGCGCCGGCCCCGCCGCCCCGACGCCCCCGAGGCCCTACCGGCCAACGCCAACGCCGCCGCGGGCCGCGATCCCGGCCGTTTCCGGCGGCGCGGGCGGCCGCTCCTCCAAGCCCCCCAGCCGCGGCCGCCACTCACCCGAGGCCGCCGCGGCTCCGAGCCCGGGGCTCCGGCAGGCTCACTCCGCGAAGGCGCCCCGCCGCCCCGTCCTCCCTCGGCGCCCCAGCGAGCTCTTGCCTCCGACCGGCAGCACTGCCGAGCGCAGCGGCGGACGCGAGGCCACGGGCGGGCGTGCGGGCGCGCAGGCGGGCGTGGGGCCGGGTCGTCCCTCCGCCTCGGCCGCCGCCTCCTCCTCCGCCGCCGCCGCCGCCGCCTCCCGAGTTCGGGGCTCTGCTGCAATGTCTGCGAGGCTGACTTTGAGCGCCTCGCTCGCCGCCCGCCCGCAGCCGCGCTCCTCCCTCCGCCGCTGAGTCCGCCGCGGCCCAGTCCCTCCCCTCGCCGCTCCACGCCATTCAGCTCTTCAGCCAAGTTTCTTAACCCTTTTTTCCCCTTCTTTCCCATTGTCACCGGGGCGGGAGGAAGGCGCCCGGGTCCCGGAGGCTCGCGGGAGCTGAGGGGCCCCCTCGGTTGGCTGGTTTTCCTTCTCGCCCGCCCTCCGGCCGGCCGGGCGGGGACTGCGGGGCCCCGAGGCGGCGGGAGGACCGCGGCGGCGGGGAGAGGTGGGTGCTCCACGCGCCCGCGCCGTCCGCCGCGGCTCCCGGCTCTGTCCAGCCGTCGCCACGGCCGAAGGCGCCCGGACAGCTCCTCCCGGGGCCCCGGGGGGACCGATCTCGAGACACAGGCCAAAGGCTCGTGTTGGGGGCACAGCCTGGGGGCCGGGACTCCCCGGGTCCTTTCCTGGGTGCCGGCGCCCTAGGCGTCCCCCTCCTCCCATTTCGCCCCACGACACGCGTCCCCTTGGCTCCCTCTCGCCCACCCCCAACTTCCACCACCTTGTAATCTGTGTGTCTTGCTTTGATCTTGGGGGGCACGGGCACTAACTGCGGGTCACTTTGACCCCACGCCCAGCACGTAGGAGGCAGCCAGGGATAAATGCGGAGTGAGTCCGAGAGGAAAACTGGGAAGGAGACCTGAGGAGCGCCCCATTCAGCTCCTCGGACGGCGGAGGACCCGGGAGCAGGGTTTATCTTCAGCTGCTTTGTCACTGCGAAGTCTCCAGCGGAGTCAATTCTCGAATCTACACCATCCCCGGGAAGAATCTGACCCTACAAGACGAGGCAGAAGGCACCGGGCTGCCACTTCTCAGGCAGCTCTCCGCGGTTCAGGCTCCGAGTAAGAAATAACAATTACATCACGAGGCCCGGGCGGCAGCGCCGAGGAGCCTCCCGGTTTCCTGCAGCCTGATCTCGCTGAACCCGCCTCTAAACTGGGGGGCATACGGATTGGTGAAGAGAGAAAGTGGAGGGAGGAGAGAGTCATCTGAAACCATCATTTCCCCCTTCTCCCTGTATTTGCTGTTTTAAAATCTTGTCCTCAACGCTCCCCAAACATCTAACTAGAACTATTAACACCCCCTCAACACCTCCGCAGATGTCAGGTTTCTTTTTGACTCTAGCATCTAGCATTTAGTAACTCGCCATGAAAAGAAAAAAAAAAAAAAAAATACCAGGGGAAATGAGGACCGTTGCTGAAATTGTTTTTGCTTGCTACGAAAACGCTAAAGTACAGCTTAGCCTCACTGTGAACTCCGAAATGGCATGCCTGTGTTCAAACACTTATTACACAAAACAAGTGAGTGGATGAGACACTCCATTCTTACGTGTAGGTTTTCAGACCCTTAAGAATTCGATAGCATTTGAAAATAGAGTTGCTAGTGCACTTAAAAAAATAAAAAATAAAAAAGAACTATCCAAGTCGTAAAAAGTATCCTATGCCTGTTATGTAATGGCTGTGTTGTGCGTGTAAAATGTCATTTAACCTTTAAAAATATGAATGAGAGTTTGGGGTTACCTTCACAATCTTAAAAGAGGAAGCAATTTTTCAAATTAATGCTTAATAATCCAGCCCCTAGCACAGTGCTGGGCACATGGTAGGAAGATTTTGCTTCATGGTGATAGTGCATTTTAGAACAATTATTTTACATCACCCTAGTGATTCAACTGTGCAATCTGTTGCCGTCTTATATAGTTTAAACCTCATGTGATAGCTTATTATTTGTATGTAGCACCGTTTTAAATCTGTTTCAGGCAACTTAGTAAAGTCAGCTATTCTGTAGCGCAACATATACCCAGGATTGATGCAAAGCAACTGTTCCAGTTAAGTGATGGTCAGCATAATTGGAGCGTGGCCCTTTAAGGAGTCAAATTTCTTTTCTTTAAAATCGTTTTTAACTGTTGTTAAAGATTTTCTGAAATGTATTATAAATATTTCTGTCTTCTTAAGCAGTTTGTTTGGCTTTTTCTGGAGAATTCAGGGTTAATTTTATTTAAAGTATTCATTATAGTAGGTGTTAGTGGATTTAACAAGTACATCAAGTTCCTGTCCTCTATCAGGCTTCCTAGGTGTTAGGGATGCTCCCAGGAGGTGTATAAGCCATAAATCGCTGCCCTGAAGGACTCCAGGATACTATGACTGATTATCTCTGCCTTTTGTAGTTTCTCTCTCTCCCCCTTCCCTAACTGACAATCTGTTGACTTTTCTCTCTGCCAGCGAGCCTGTCTCCAACCTTCTCCTCCTCTTCTGATTGGCAGCTTCTAGTCTGGTGCAGGCTGAGAATCCAGATAGCCTCACTTGTCACAATTCAGTCTAAAGTAAAACTAAATAGGTCCCGTGTAAGGAACTGATGTGCTTACCAAGGAGAAAGGCACATGAACTTTAGTGCATAGACTTTGTGACAGATATTTGGACTACTCAAATGTTGCTTTGAAAAGCATTCTTTTTGCTTCTTAAGTGGGTTTTAGATCACTGTGGTTGGTAGATAAACAAACTCCAAGTAAGTAAGATTACACAATTAATACAACAAGCCGAATACTGGTCCTGCCCCTTTTAGCACTAGTGTTAAAAAGTCTACTGCAGTATGTTAGATGACTTAATAAAGCTGCTCACCTCATTATTCATCTGTCTTCTCAACCCCACAGAAATCCAGTCATTGAAATTCTGAACTCTTTTTGATAGTACATTAGTGTTAAGTAAGTTGCACACCTTTCATGGGATTCATTTTTACTTAATCATTCTAATTGTGTTGGGGCTATTTTGTTGTTCTTTGTTTTTAAAAAATCAGTACCTCAGTTTCCTGGCTAAGAGAGTCATTGCAAGGATACTGGGGCATATATGTAATATAAGAATACCTATTCGGTAATTGTATTTTGAAGATAACTCTCATTTTAACTGATTGTGATGTGAAAAAGATGCCCTTGAGCTTTTATACTTAAACACAAAATTATTTTTATGAACTCAGGTTCCTATGGGATCAGATACGTATAGTTCAGGCTCAATATGTTTATCCACCACAAAGAAGTAGTCTGGGAGAGGCATGCTTATGATGTACTCCCTGAATCTCTCCCGTTATAGCATTTTTCACACCAGTTGGTGACTGGGTGTTTACTTATCTATATCCCATTCTAAATGCAGGCACTCTGGGCACAGGGTCTGTATCCCTCTGTTTCACATACGGACACCTCTACCAACTATCCCTGTGCACAGCAAACAATACCCAGTAGATATTGGGCAAGATACTGTCATGAGTCCCGAGGACAGTCTTTGTTTCTACTTGGGGTACAGGTGTGGGGTAAGGGAGCTCAGAGAAAATTTTACAGAGAAAAGAATGCTTCAGCTGCCTATTAAAAGGTTAGAATTTACCAAGTAGCCAAGTGGGAAACAGGTTCTCAGGAGAGGGAAAAGACTGTTTAACAGTGGTGAGGTGTGAAGAAAACAAAAATACACATTGAGAAGTATTGAACTCACCTTATACACTATGAACTAGTGACTAATGCCCTATGGCAGCTGACAGAAATATATACAGATGGAATTCCAGTGTAGTTACGCTGCTGTAGTCCCTCAGCCTCTAGAGAAGCGCTGTCCAATAAAAATATAAAGCAAGCCACAAATGTGAGCTACAGATGTGCTTTTAAATTTTCTAGTAGCCGCATTTTAGAAATACAAAGAAGCAGGTAAAATTAATTTTAGTAATATATTTAACTCAATATATCAAAAATATTATTTCAATGTATACACAACATATTCAATAAATATTTTACATTCTTTCATTCACACTAAGTTTTTAAAATCCAGTGCGGTTTTTACACTCCTAGGACATCACCTTCAAGGGCTTAGAAGCCATGTGTAGCTAGTGGCTACCGTATGGGGTAATGCAGCTCTAGAGGACAAATGAAATCTTCAATAGTACAGTTAAAGGAAATTTTCTTAAGATGAAAATCTGAATCTTATGAAGTCTATGATCTTGTGTTGATTACTGGTGTTTAGCTCTGCTATGTTTGTTATAAAGACCACTTTCTTCTGTCTAGGCTTTTGTGCCAATTAGAGAATCAGCGAAGTTTACATTTTATGTACTGTGTCTCCGTTAACCATACTGTGGTTACAATTACTTTTATTTCTATTAACTCTGGTGGTGGACTGTAAATGTAAACTGGCTGTACAGCATTAAAAAACACTATAAATTTGGGATTGAACAAACTTTTTAAAAAAAGTCTTCCTTAGATCACAGAACTACTTCTATGCTAGTTACTGTCAAGCATCTTCCTGGCTATAGAAGCCCAGGGTTTTGCTCTCCAATTCTTCCATGCCCACTTACTTAAGGAGTATAAAATCCACCCTAGCCTTTGTTTGAGGGAGTCACCTGTCTGAAGCTGCAGCAGTAAGCATGTGCTATAGCGCCCTGAGTACCGAGAAAGGTCTGAATAGCTAAGAGGAAGATGTTCAGACACCCTGTCTGCAGGTTACTGTGCAATCTCCCCTAATGAGATTGGAGCCCTTTTACTTTCGGTGGAGCATGAGTGCCAAGGACTGGCAAAACCAGGGCACTCAATTTATTCACTAAAATGAATCCTGCAAACCGATCTTAAAAACAAAAAACAGAAACAACCCGAAAATGTTTGCATAGAAGCAGCTGAAAGTGTGCAAGGAAAAGGCAGATAGCATAAATGAAAGGCAAATGTGGACTATGCCTTCTCATTCCCCAAAAAAGAAAATGTCTAGTATAGTTAAGGTGTCCAAAAAGCCAAGAAATCCCAATGAAGCTAAGGAAAACCTGTCAGTTTTGATGATATGTCAGCTTAATATGTCTGTGTAAATATTACATGGAATCCTCTCCTTTTATGTAGAAATGGGTCGTGTAGATCTCATTAAGCAGACTGTCATAAATGACTAAAACATTTCAGGATTTCACAAACATACATCTGTATAATAAATCAATTGCGTAAAACACGATCCTATTAAATTTTAGAGATTTTACTCAGATAACCTTCAACTAAAGCCAAGTACATACAGTCAGCCCTCCATATCTGCAGATTTCACATCCACAGATTTAATCAACCATGGATGGAAAATATTCTTTAAAAAAAAAAAATCCAGAAAGTTTCAAAAAGCAGAACTTCAGCTTGACGCTTGCCCACAACTATTTACACAGCATTTAACATTGTGTTTACAACTATTTACATAGTATTTACATTGTATTATCTGTTGTAAGTAATCTAGAGATTATCTAAAGTATAATAGAGGATGTTCCTAGGTTATATGTAAACACTACTGCCATTTTATATAAGAGAGTTGAGCATCTGAGCAGTTTGGTTTTGGGGGGGAGGGGTTCCTGGAACCAATCCCCTGCAGATACCAAGGGATGACTGTATCTGTTTTCCTAAATTATTAAGGATTCTGCGGGGAAGAAAGCTATAAAGAAAACATGACGTATGCTTGCCATTTGTGCAATTGTTTGACTCTCAAAAGACATAGACTCTGACAAATTTGTTTCAGATTTGTTTAGTTTAAGAAACATAAAATTCTTATACAGTTTATCTTTCCATAAAACCAAATTAAAATTACCTTCACCCTCAAACACACACGCACACAGATATATACACACACACCCCCCCTAAGATTTCACACAATGCAATGGGGAAAGAATAGTCTTTTTAATAAATGTGGCTGGGACACTAGATGTCAACATAGAAGAAAAGGAAATCTGACCATTTCTTTGAACCATACACAAAAATTAACTCAAAATGGATCATAGACCTAAATGTAAGAACTAAACTATAAAACTCTAAGAAGGAAATATAGCAATAAATCTTCACGACCTTGGTTAGGCAAAGCCTTCTTAGTCATGACACCAAAAGCACAAGTGACAGAAGGGAAAAGAAGTATATTAGACTTAAGTCAAATTAAAATCTTTTGTGCTTCAATGTACACTATCAAGAAAATTCAGAGGCAACCCACAGAATAGGCAAAAAATTTGCAAATCGTATATCTGATAAGAGACTTCTATCTAGAATGTGTAAATAACTTACAACTCAACAATAAAAAGACTAGTACCCATTTTTTTTAATGAGCAAAGGATATGAATAGACATTTCTCCAAAGAAGATATACATTAAGGACATGGGAAGATGCTCCATGTCAGTAACCATCAGGGAAATGCAAATCAAAACCACAATTCAATACCTCTTCACACTCACTAAGAATAGCTATAATCAAAGAAAACAAAAAACAAGAGTTAAGAACAAGCATTGATGAAGACACAGAATAATTGGAACCCTCAGACACTACTGGTGAACATTTTAAATGTTGCAACCACTTTGGAAGAAAGTCTGGCCGTTGCTCAAAAGGTTAAACATAGAGTTACCTATGATCCAGCAATTCTACTCCTAATTATATACCCTAGAGTATTGAAAACTTCTCCACACAAAAACTTGTACATTAATGTTTACACCAGTGCCCTTCATAATATCAAAAAAAGGGAAAAAAACCCAAATATCTATCAACTAATGAATGCATAAACTAAATGTGGTATAGCCTTATAATGAAATACTACTCAGCAATAAAAAGGGAATGAACTGCTGATACATGTTACAACATGAATGAACTTGAAAAGATTATGCTGAGTAACAGAAGACCACATGCCGTATGTTTCCATTTATATGAAATATCCATAACATGCAAACTTATAGAGTACAGTAGTGATTACCTAGGGCTGGGGAGGGGTTTGGAAAGAAATGGGGATTAACTGTTAATAGGATTTCTCTTTGGAGTGATAAAAGTGTTTTAAAATTGATTGTGATGATGTTTGCATAACTCTGTGGATACACTAAAGACCACTGAATTTTACACTTTAAATGTGTAAGCTGTATGGTATGTGAATTACATCTAAATAAAGTTGTTATGTATTTTTTAAAAAACAAAATAAACAATAAAAAACCTTTCTATCTTCTCCTTTTGAAAAAAAACAGAACTTTGACATGTATCAATATATAAAGTCTGTAAATGTTTTAAAATATGCTACAATTCAAAATTATTTTTGCTCAATAATATATATATATATATACAAATATATATGTGTGTGTGTGTATATATATCCAGAAAATTACATGTTGGATATTAACTTTGGCTGCTTTATGATTCTTAAATGACACAGTACAGTAAGGATGAAGGATAGTTTTGTCAGGAAAGCCCAAGTGTCAGTAATTTAGTGCACTAAGAGAGAGAGAGAGAGAGAGAGAGTGTGTGTGTGTGTGTGTGTGTGTGTGTGTGTGTGGTCTTCCATCAATGCCAGTATAGAATTCCAGAGGTGACCTAGGTAGAGAATTCTGGATAAACAGCATATACCACTCATGTCCCAGAAAGGCCTATACCAGATACATAGCTCAATAATTTACAGTAGTAACTACTCCTACAAAGCTAAATGATTTATCCTGTTAGGTAGTTCAGTGTATTATATTTCCTAAAAGCCAGATATCCAAGAAATCTAATTCCAATTTCCATCAGCAAGTAACTGCTTTTGGCTGCTAGTAACAGAAACAAGAACTAACAGTGACTTAACCAGTGTAGAAGTTGATTTTTCTCCAATGTAAAAAAAGGTCACAAATGCATTTTGGGGTCTGTTTTGATGATACCATCATTATTAAGCACCCAGATTGCTTCTATTCTCTCATTGTTAGCTCTTGGCTTTCATCCTAAAGTTTGCCTCATGATGTTAGTGGCCTACTGGAGTTCCAGTCATCAAATCTGCATTCCAGGCAGGAAGAATGTGGGTGGCCTACCACCTTTTAAAGGAGTTTTCCTGAAAGGAGCATCCAGCAACTCCTGCTGACATCTAATTGGATGTATCCAGAGGGAGTGTGAGGTAGATAGTATTTTAGCTAAAAATAATACTCAAATAAAATCAAGATTTGGTTTCTAAGGAAGAAGATGAGACTAGATATTGAGTGGGTATATTAGTTGTCTCATGCTAAGTAACAAATCATCACAAAAATTAATAGCTTAAAACAAGAAACACTATAATCTCAAAAGTTTCTGGCAGGTAAAGAATTCAGAAAGAGCTTAGCTGGATTGTTTTGACACAAGGTCTCTCCCGTGGTTGCAGTCAGGATATTGGCAGAGTCTGCAGTCACCTGAAGGCTTGCCTGGAGGCGGAGGACCCAATTTCAAGAAGACTCCCTCACAAGGCTGTTGGCAGGAGGCCTCAGCCCCTCACATGGCTATTGGCTGGAGGCCTCAGGTCCTTGCCATACAAACCTCTCCATAAGCAGCTTGAGTATCCTGATGATGTGGCCTGCTACCTACCCCCAGAGCGAGCCGTCCAGGAGAAAGCAATGATGAAGTCACAGTGTTCTTTATGACCTGGTTTCCTAATTGACACAGGATACTTCCACTTTTTTCTATTAATTAGAAGTGAGTCACTAAGTTAATTCCACTTGTAAGGGGAAAGTCATCTTAAAGGGAAGCATATCAAATAAGTTGTGGACGTAGTTTAGAACCTCCAGATTAGGCTGTTAGCAATTTTCTGTCATGGTCTACCTCTTTGGTTTTCCAAACCAACATGCACACCTTTGTTTTCATAAATAGATAGTCTCACTGCCTCTCCAATGGATCAAGACCTAAGTCTCTTTCTGTTACTGTTGTTTTGATAACTGATATGCAGCCCTCTCTAAGAGGCCCAGATGGGGCTCTTGTAGGTCGGTAACCAATTAACTAAGGCATGTTTTCAGCTACCAGCACACATAAGTTTTCAGTGATGGAGAAGAAATGGATCATTGCAATAAGCCTGTCCATTTGGTGACATTAGTTACCATTCCATTATAATTATCAAAACCTACTGAGCAGGAATAACCAGGACCCTCTGCCTCAGCATTGCAGGAAGTTCCTTTGTTGGCCAAACTGGAAACTCCTGGTTCTTTCTCTTGAATGTTCTCCTTCATGCCTTGTCCTCTATTGCTCCTGGATCTGCCCCTGGGAGTTCATCCTCATCAATTTTCCTCAACAAATATATCCGAGGTGGGCACGATGAGAAGGTCGCCCTTCTTGGAGACTTCATGAAATTTGAAATATTGGGGCATAGGAATTGTTTTAAAGTTTTAACAATCACAGACCATTGCAGACCAAGTTTGGGGTTTCTTTGGGAAGATAATTCCTTCAAACATTTAGCACACTTGATTTGTTTCGATTCTATTCCATGTACAAACTACCATAGCCAAAAGACTTGCCCAGACATGGTTTTTGAACCTGCAAATTCTCATCTTTTATTTACTGGGCTCTGTTCTCTGCCCATACCTCTGGCCTTTAAATTAATGGTGGCTACCTTGAGAGCATCTGAAATAATAGGCTTAGATGGGGAAGCAATACAGTTCATCCTCTCTTGCCAGCAATATCACTGCTGCTTTATGACAAACTAAGAGCCTTACCTCCTGCTAAGACTGTAGTTTCAGGGCTACAGCTTAAAACTCCTTCAAGTTCAGATACAAAAGCAGATGAGTTGTTCAACATTGCAAGTTCTAAATCACTGGACTCTCCATCAGTGTAGTTAGTGGGCATGGGCAGAGAATGCCTCTCTTAGCAAATCTTTGCTTCTTTCCACCTCTACTGAGTTCATCTAGTTCTTAAGATTTTGCTAAAGAGAGCAAAAATGAACCACCACCTACCAATACTATGAATTTGTTCTACTATTTCCCTGAACATTATAGCCTCAGTCAGCAAACATCCTGCTTTTTAAGGTAAGCACGTGACAGATCAACCAAATATTTGACCACCACACTAAAATTAGACCCTCACCACTTATTCCCAACTGCTTCTACTAAATCAGTATTACTTGTACTTTTCAGCATCTCATTTCTGGTACCAATTACTACATAGGTCATGGTCCCTGGTTTCAGAAAGCAAAATTAAATTTTGCTAGGTTAAGCAAAAAAAGGTTTATTATAATGTAATAGATAATTTACAACATTTTTGCTGGGCCCCAGGAACCAGGTTTAGAGGATACATAGGAGAAATGTCCAGCTGTACAATGGGATGGCCAAATGGAAACTCCACTCATCATCTGTCACTTAACACTAATGAAGATACAGACTAAATCCTAGATCCTCCATCATAGTTCTATAGAAGAACCAAACTCCTCAACCCCCTTACTTGCCAGAACAGCCCCATAGATTCTGTCTCATGATGTTCATATCCACCTTTCTTGTCTTATACAGGTGCATCTGGTTGGTGGAAACCAAGTCATATGTGAAACTCTGGCTTCACCTGAGTCTGAGAAATGTCTATAACATTCACCTTTCTGGTCTCTAGTAACCAGAAAGCCATGCTAGAAAGAGAGAGAGTGGTGTTTAGTGTGTTATTCTGCAGTATTTACTAGAGGTGAAAGGATTCTTTCTGAGTTTTAATTATATTTTAATTAATAAACTTAAATTTGAGGAAAATTGTAACAGCATAATATAATAAAATTAATAAACAGCATGAATTAAGTTGACCCAGTATGCTTCCCATTTGCTCTAGGGTTCTTTTCTTGTTTTGTTGTTGTATGTTGGCCTACCTTTCTATTTTAAAGCCAGTAATAACATTTCAAAAATGTTTGATATATATCCCCTTATACAGATGAATCAGTAACTGCTCAGTTCCACTCCCACCCTCTTTCATTCTAATCATGTGGACCTCTTGGTTCCAAGTGGGGCACTAGCAAAGCTTATGTGAATGCCTGAGGAACAGGACTGTTTGGTTGTAAGAAAAAAACTTATCTGGAGCTGAAAGTGGGTCAAAATCAAGAGAGAATGTAAAATCAAGTATCCTGCAGAGTGCAAGACCCAAAGTTTCTGAAGCACATGAAGTATTTTAGGTTGTAAAATAAACAATAATTCATCCAAGGATCATTACATTTGGGTAAATTTTGCATGAATCATATTTCATAGTATTCTAGCTCTTGGAAAGTTGGTCAACCACATTAGCCAGTAAACAATATCATGATCATGTTGGGATACAGAAAATGTACTCACTCTTGGAAAAAGTGTTTTTGGTTTTAAGGAAGAAAAGCCTATTCAATTAACTTGAGAAAAAAGGAAATTCCAAGGGGTAACGTATATGGAATCCAAGAAAATGTTGTCCCACTAGCCCTCAGGAGACCATTGCCCTCGATCCTGGTGCTTCACCAAAAATGTGCCTTCATTATCCGCTCATTCAGACTGTCTATTGGTTCAGTTCTCCAAAGAGAAAGGTTGATTACCTATAGACCAGCCAGTGGACCACTCCTTTCATGGACAAGTCTATCAGCCCTGGTCTATCAGCCAGAGCCAATGAATGGAGGTGAGGGAAAGTTCACTTAGTACAAAGGATTGACATTCCCAAGACTGTGAATAGGGCTGATAAAACTAGAGGGGTAAGATGGGGTGTAGTAGATCAATAAACTAATGTTTCTAGTAAGGTCATTATCTTTTACACTGTGAATATTGACTTCTAATATTGTAACAGCATGTTAATCTTATTTACAAACTGCTTACAAATTAATGTGTGTGATTCTTACATACAAAATATATTAAACATATTCATTCTTTCACCAATAATTTACTGATTGCCTACTAGGTACCCTGTGTTACACTATATCAAGTTCCCTTGATACCAAATGAACAAACCAGGGTTACTAGTTTTGTGACATCCATAGAAGGAGACAGCTAATATTTAGTTTGATACATTCTTTAATAAAGATATGGTTAAGATACATGTTATGGAGGAAGGAGGCATTGGTTCATATTTTGGATGTTCAAGGAAAGGCTTCTTCCTTTGAGAAGTCATTACTGAACTCGATCGTGAGTGATGAACTTACCAGCATACTTTTTCTTTTCCTATATGGTCATCCCTGATTCGCTTTGATAAAGCTGCTTTACTCTAACGTCCTGTCATCAAGTCATTTTTTACAGATGTTATTACCCTTCCAGGAAGCTTCACTGATTGTCAATGTGTCAGTATTTAGGGCTAGAATGGTACCTGATCAATTAGAAGCAGATTCAGAGTCCTCCCATGGGGTAAAATTTATTTTTCTAATGCCAGATGGCTTGCATGCACATCAGAACTTTTCAGGTCTCTTTGTAGTAGTAGTTGTTGTTGTTTCCATGATCTCTTTCTTGGTATCAAGGCCAGCCTTAAACAAAGCTGTAACATGTGTCAACCTTACCTTTGTTACCAATAAACGCCCTTTTTCTAACTCACTTCTAGTACAACTTCATAGTTACATTGTATATTTATGTACCAATTTTCTTTCTCACACACCATCAACTGTAGCATGTACTACTAAGAAAGAAGACTGCAATCAGATAATAACATAACGCTTTCTTATAACATGGAATTTTAATCTTATATTTTTTTGGAAGAACCGTTTTAAACTTGTTTATACATAGATTTAAAAAATCTTTTTATCACTCTTATGTATAGATAAAAGCGAAATATAAGTAAAATACATTCTTTAAGATATTCCTAAAATGTTTTCACATTGAATCTGTCTCCTAAGAATCACTTTTTGACTCAGTCATTGATGTCTATGTGTTGTATTTTTAAAATGCAATTTAGTCGTTTTTGTCATCAGGAAGCCTTGGAGATGCAGCATTTCTTAAAAGAGTGCTCCACTACTATCTCTGATTTTTTTTTCCAAACTGCTGACCTCCATTGGGCATGTTTTTATGTAGATACACTGGCAAATGACACCCACAGACAGTGACTGTGAGATACATCCCAATGTCAAAGATGTTAAAACATCAAATGATGACTCAATGGTATGTGGCATAGAATCAAAGACAGATGATATTACTTGATAACTTCCAAAGTGTTATTGATTACATCTGTCTCTTGAAGATCATCATAATTATGTAAGTTAAGTCAGGTAGGCATTGCTTCACACTTTACAAGTGAAGTACTGGATGTCCCTCAAATTTAAATAACTTGCCCCAATGACAGAAGACTAATAAGGAGTAGAGTTGGTAATATGTTTGGTAGAACTGGGACATTTTATTCATAAACCAAGTCTCTTTCCACCACTTCATGCTATTTACCATCATGCTTCTTGGATATTCATAGACCTACCCCCTGATTTTCAACCTGCTACCTGTCACTTATCTTTAACCATCAAAAAGTTTAATCCAATGGTTTACAAACTATGCTCTAGAAAAATACTGATGTATCAAGACTTTCTGCTTTTCAAAATCAAATAAAGATCATCTTTTCCGAATTTGCAAGGGAAAAAAATCAGCTGTCAGATCATTCTCTAAATAAAATTTTTCTGATTTTTTTTTTTTTGTTAAACCTAGTTTCTGCTACCAGTTAACCATACTCGAATCTTGTTTCATAGGGTATTGAATTTGCACAAAACATATAGCCATTTTTAGTTTACTGTAGCAACATTTCAGTGTGTTATGAAAAAAGCTTTGCCACGATGTTTCATTTCTTGAACAAATATGAAAACCTTTGATTTCATTCATTCTCCTAGAAGCCTGCTCTCTTCCAGGGACATAGATATATCAATGGCTCAGATATACTAATCTCTGTTAATAAGTTGGCTGGTTATTATGTTGAACTCCTTAGAGGAGCTTTTAGAAAATTCACAAGGAATGAATTGAAGAGTGGGAATTTGAGACACTTCATAGGCCAATGAAGGATTTTTTTTTTTCTTCTTTTTTTTGCTAGTTCAGGCATTTTCAAATTTCTTCAATTACATGATGTGAACAAGACATTCTAATTTTAGGATAGACTTACCTGTGATCAACACTTTTCTTCCAGCCCCTTTGGAGGGGAGTAGCTCAATCCTGCATCAAAGAACCAAATTTACAGGTTCTTTCTGCCCAGGAAAAAGCTGATGCACTTAATTAATCTTTCCAGGAAGCCAGGCTGACTCTCACTACTTCAGCGCATTGTATGTTTAAAGCATGTAGAATTTAATCCTGTTTGAATGATGTGTGAAAGAGAATTGACATAAAATAGCGAGAAAGCTCTGAAGTGAACCGAGCTACATAATTTGGGCAGGTGCATTCTTTTTTTTTTTTTTTTTTTTTTTTTAATATTTATTTATTTATTTATTTATTTATGGCTGTGTTGGGTCTTCGTTTCTGTGCAAGGGCTTTCTCTAGTTGTGGCAAGTGGGGGCCACTCTTCATGGCGGTGCGCGGGCCTCTCACTATCGCGGCCTCTCTTGTTGCGGAGCACAGGCTCCAGACGCGCAGGCTCAGTAATTGTGGCTCACGGGCCCAGTTGCTCCGCGGCACGTGGGATCTTCCCAGACCATGGCTCGAACCCGTGTCCCCTGCATTGGCAGGCAGACTCCCAACCACTGCGCCACCAGGGAAGCCCTGCATTCTTAATATCACCTTTAAAGGAACTTGAAATATATTCGATGGTGGGAGAAATTTTAGTATAGGTTTGAAAACTATCAAACAGAATCTGTTGCCTTCTCCATTTTGATTAAAACATGCTCACAGGGAAAATGGTTTGTCTGTTAAGTCAAACACTAATGAAACATTTGCTACAATAATCTCTTTAATTTGGATGACATTTGGCAATAAAGTGCACTCATTGGATCATTTGCCTGTATTTTGATCCTTCAGAGTTAACTGAGCCCAGCTAAGTCTAATATGGTAATGGGCTCTTTGTTAAAACCTAGGCATATGCATTTCTCATGCTCTATTGTGTTCTACTCTGGTAAAGAGAGATAAGAAATGTTATTGTGATGGCATTAAAGGTTTCTCATGGACATATCTGAACACCATGAGCCTGAACTGTCTCATTTAGTCATGTCCTGTTTCCATATATCATATGGATCAAAGGCACCATGATTATAAAGCTCAGGTGAGTAATGAGGATTATGGGTATTAATCAAGTCATCACAAAAATAGTTGGTAATTAATATTCAAATACAGTGTATACACTTTTTGAATTAGCCTATGGTAGTTAAAATGAAAACACGAAACTTCTTGCATGTGAAACAAAATAAATCCAGTAGCAAATACCAGTAGAAAATAGAAATGATTCATATTATCACTATATACAATTATTTTGTAGAAATTAGACTTATTGTTTTAGAATTCGCATTAGCTCTTATTTCTAAATCACTGTTTTAAATATAATGTGTGTGTATTCATATTCACACACATCATCCCCAACACACACACACACAAAAACATTATGATGGATTTTGTGTTAACATCTACCACGTGCCGTAAATTAGGCACATAACAAAAACAAAACAAAAAGCTATCCTTTCAGCTTCTTCTAGCCCAGAAGGGTCAAAACCAGAAGGGTCATTCACACAGGTATACTTGAAAATGACCTGAGTATGCCCTTCCAGAAGATATAAGTGGCTGGATCATCGTGTTGAAAGTCTTCATCGGTTTTGGGGTTTTGTACTATTAAGAGAACAGCGAAGCAATGACCTTTTTAGTGGCTTATGCCATTACCGTAGCCTGAGATGGTCTTTCTTTTATATTTTCTATCAAAAGACAGAGTCAGCTCAAATACCACACTCTACGTAAAATTTTTCCTTCTCTATAAGGTACTTTGTATACTTCTTTGTTAGTACTTACTTCATCCAGGCTTGGATATGGTCGAATTTCCAAATGCCCCATACCCTGTTAGACTGTGAGCTCCTGGAAGTCAGGGGGCAGCTGTAAGCAGATCTGGGAGCAGCTAGAAGCAATGTCAGTGGGGACAGCATTGGAGTTGGTGTAATGAAGATGACATGACACATGGCAGGGGTGGCAGGAGCCGAGACAGAGGAAAAGTTGCCAGCAGCCGTGACAGTGGTCAGTGGTGAGGAAGAAGAGAAGACGTAATAGAAGTGGAACCAGAGAAGAGGTCAGTGAGATTGGCCTCAGCTCTGTCCATCAGGAACAGACTCAGATGCTGGAATATTATTTCCATGCCTCTTCCCACATCATGGCTACCACCTAGAATTACATTTTTGGTAACAGCATGTGATTGCATATTTTCAGAACACATTCTTTTATGTTGTAGAGGTGTTACTAAACTTTATCACTTAACATTGTTTCTCTGGATGAACGCTTTATCATCTCTAACTGGATGCCAGAAACATAGCTTCCCAAGGATCTTCTAGGCAGAGGGTCAGCGACTGTAGCAGATTGGTATCAGACAATTAACTTGTCAGAGCTGATCCTATACACCAGTTAGTTGTTAAGAATCTATTTCTTCTTGGCCAAGTATTCCCAGGGATTAGCACAGTGCTTGACACATATTTAGACCTTGATAAATATTTGTTAAATGAGTGACTAATAATAAATCTGGGGCTTATGGATGTCAGACATGGTGCAAAATACTCCACAAATATTGTGTCCTTGAATAGTAGATCCTATTATTTCTATTTTATAGATGAGTCAACTGAAACTTGAGAGATTAAATAACTTGTTCAAAGTTACACAGCTAGTAAGTGCTGAAATTGGGATTTGAACCAAAGGAAACTACACCCAATATAACACACTACTTCCCTATGCCTAGAGCATGTGCAAATGAATCATTGAATGTTCCACGTAAGAGACGTAAGAGACCATCGTCATTCTCTAGGTTAATGGTGCTCCAAGAGTACAAAATTGCTTAATGCAAGTGCAAAGTCTCAGGGCACTGCCCATCCTTATAAAGAGTTTGCTTATGAAACCACAACTAATTTTTGCTTATTTTTTACATAAAATTAGATGGAATGCTCTATCAAAATTTTCCAACTTTATTTTTAAACTTAACACATCTACATGATAAAAAGAAACTTAAGATGACAACTACTTCAGCAAAGAATTGATAAGCGAAAGACCAGATGCTACATATTTTTCAACTGCAAAAATATCATGGGAAGCCAGCTGTATCTTCTAAAATTTCATGATGTCATCATATGGCTTCAGGATCTATTTAGGTGGTTCATAATCTTATTAGCTTATCTCTGTTTCCAGTCATGCACTAGGCTTTAATTGCATAGGTTTGTTTATAACATTGTTAGAATTAGAGTTCTGGTCTCATATTTCATGCAAGAAGCATCTGCCAGGATGGTGCACAAAAACTTGCCACCCTCCATAGTACCTAGTGACCCACTGCAAACTGATGTCACTGTCCCATTTTTCTGAAGTGGTCATCGCTTCCTGGCATCGAGCTATCACACAAGTGACTCAGAGTTTTGATCTTGTTCAACTTTACCAAAAGTCCAAGTCTAGGATGATGATCTCAAAGTGTGATGGAAGAAAAGTGTTTCAGTTCAGCAACTTTCAATGTCACAGTGAAATTTACCATGTTTTCCAGGCATCAGTTACACTGTCAGATTCAGGGAGATTTCAATTATATTAGGGGTGGAAATAACTTTGCATTTACCACACTTCTACTTGAAATTTCACTATCCCATCTTCCTCTCCCCCCCCAACTTTATTCACTTTTTTATTCAGTCTCAAAACCACATTTTTTCACAGGTCAATATTTTTCTATTAAAACATTTTAGGTAAGCCAGTGTCAGATATCTCCTGAGATTCCACACTGGGGTGGAATTTTCAAAATTTTTGAATGTAAAAATACTAGCATTTATTATCACACATTAGAAGACCCTGCTGCTCATGGACCCACCAGAGCTGAGTTGTCTTCCTAGGGAATGTACGGGCAAGTTAGCTCTATAAGACACCATCCCTACCTGTATATACTGCTTAGTCAGACAATAATGAGACCATCTTTCTCTCCCTCTGTAAATTATATGAGTAAAACATATTATTTAGGACTCTTTTCTGTACAGTGAAAACTCAATTCAAAACTGCTATAAAGGAGAAGGAACTCGAATTGATTAGCTCATGTAACTGGAAAGTCCAGGAGTAGGAATGGGTTCAGGTGGGGTTGCTTTATGCAAGACCCAGTGTCCTGTGGGCCTTGATTTCTCTCAGTCCTCTTGGCAGTATGCAACCATCCACCCCCAGTGTGTTTGCTTCATTCTCATCTTCATTCACAGACATAAGGTGGTGAAAATATCTCTTGATTTTCAATGCCCCAAATTCCTAGTCCAGTAGAAAAGGACAAGTACAATTCCTCAAAAGCATAATATAATTTGTCTCAAGTCAGTGTTATTGGCTTTGATTGACCTGACCTGGGCCATGGGATCACTGGGGACAAATTACTGCTGCCAGGAAAATGGGATGCTTTGATTGGCCAGTCCTGGATCACTTGCCACATCTGGAGTCAAGGTAGCATTTTCTCATCAGGGACCATAATAACTGAGACTGGAGAGGAACAGATCCCCAAAAAGATAAACTGAAAACAGTTATCAAAATAGGATGAACGGATATTGGGCACCTACTAAACTGTATGTGTCCACTATGGTACCACTGAAATTATCCATTCTACTTCTTCCTATCTTTGCATATTTTTCATTTCTCTTTCTTCTCCCAGTTCTTTTAGCAAGCATATTAAACAGTCAGTCTCTGGTTTTGGGGGGAATTGTTTGCTTCTGAGCAATCATCTTACATCTGGGCTTTCTGTGTTCATTCTTGAGTCATGCACACACCACTTGACTTTGTTTTATGTATTATTACGTTTTGTTGTTGTTTTCTTCGGTTGCTATTCTGAAACATCACATTTCAATACCTGCTACCGTATTTGTTTCTTCACTTTTTTTTTTTTTTTAAATTTATTTATTAATTTATGGCTGTGTTAGGTCTTCATTTCCGTGCGAGGGCCTTCTCCAGCTGCGGCAAGTGGGGGCCACTCTTCATCACGGTGCGCGGGCCTTTCACTATCGCGGCCTCTCCTGTTGCGGAGCACAGGCTCCAGACGCGCAGGCTCAGTAGTTGTGGCTCACGGGCCCAGTTGCTCCGCGGCATGCGGGATCCTCCCAGACCAGGGCTCGAACCCGCCTCCCCCGCACCGGCAGGCAGACTCTCAACCACTGCGCCACCAGGGAAGCCCTGTTTCTTCACTTTTTATTCCTCAGATTTGGGGATAAACGTTGGAATGTTGAATGAGTGGCCAGTAAGCACCCAAGTGGTCTTTTATGCAGATAATATTTTTTTGGTAGCAAAAGAAAACAAACAGTGCTTTGTCGTAATTAGAGTTCATAAATGTGAAAGAATTAAAAGTAAAAAGAAAAAATAAATTGAAATGATTGAAACATCTCATTTTAATCACTAAACTCAACGTTTTCCTCCTAAAACCTTTCATATGTACAATGAACAATAACAAATAAATTTATTGGAATTTTGCCTCCTCTTTATGACTATGCCCACTGGAGCTGTTAATGAGCAGGAAAATGATTAAGAGGCAGGTGGCAGAGGAGCTAAGGATGAGAATCAAAGGGCACAAGCTCAACAGTGAGTGCTAAATAATTGATACCTGGGTAGAGACAACGCGCATACAGAGGACACGGATATACAGAGCAGAATACTATCGTTACTAATGGTCTCAGGGTACCAGCTACCAGACACCAAGAATGACTTTTTATATTCAGTTCTTACAATGATACAATACATGTTTCTGAGCCGGCAGATTCTAAAATGAATTCTCCTGGAGGCCCTTGTATATATCTTTTTCATGCAGTAAAATAGCCATGAGATAACGATAGAATAGGTACTAAAGTGTGTCACATCTTTACTTCAACATAACCATCATATATTCCTATTGACTTATCAGTAGGCTGCAATTTTTCAAGCTGATAATATCTGTGTAAGGAACTAAATTCAAAAGATAGACAAAGTATACAAGAAAAGTAAGTTTCTTCCATCCCTCAGCTCTCCAGTTCCTCTCCAGTAAAACCCACTACTACCAGTTTCTTCTGTATTCTACTACAGACAATTTAAGCATCTGCAAACACAGGTACCACTACAAACATAAATGTATTATTATACATGCATTTATAAACACATTATTATGCACCTTACTTTTTCACTTATCAATATATGTTAAATTTTTTGAATGGTTCAATTACTAACAAAGATGTTGAAGACCAAGTTTCTAATATGAATTCTACTATTTAGAAAAATATATTATACCTGCCATGATAGTAGGCATGAAATAACTAGACCAAAATACCTTGACCAATAAACATATGGAAAGAAATGCAAAATAAGAATCAAATGGGAAAATTCTTTTACCTATTGAATAAGCAAATAACAATAACAACCATAAAATAGTAATAATAAAGCCTATAATGGCTACAGTCAATTGCTGAAGCCAGGAACCTGGGAATACTTTCTGGTTTCTTTCTCTACTTCAACCACATTTAATCTTTCACTAAGGCCTGCCTTATCCTCTAAGATAAACATATTAAACTTCTTCAGAGGATATAGCTAAGTTGTAAACAGATTCTTGACCCATAGAAACCATAAGATAATAAATATTTGTTGTTTTAAACCACTATGGATTGGGGGTAATTTGTTACACATAGATATATAACCAATATACATCTAATCGCATCTTGTTTTTATAGTCATGGTACATTTTAAACTTTGTAATTGATTATTGTGATATTTATTTAATGTTTATTCTCCCCCTTTTAAATGGCATAACCAGAAGAGCAAGGTCCTTGTTTGTTCGTTCCCCAAAGTATCTGTAGCATTTATCACAGTTCATGAAATTTATTTGTTGAATAAAAGAATGAATAAATGCACTGATATTCCACCATGTGGTTGATGGGAGAGCGTAAACTGGTATATGTTTTTCTTCTGTAGGAAAGTTTACCACTTTATATCAAAGGTCTTAACTATGCAAACTCTTTGACCCCGTGTTCTAATGTTAGGAATTTATCCTAGAATATAAAAATTTAACTAGAATAATGTTCATTGTAGCTGTGTTTCTAATAGCAAAATAATGTAAATAACTTGTGTCTAACAATAGAGGATTAAATTATGGCACATCCTCTGTATCCATTAAAAATCACATGTAGAAAAAGATTTTTCAACGTGGAGCATATTCACTATATGTTACCAAGTGATGTAAACAAGTTACAAATCAGGTATATAACAATAGCTTATGTTTACTGAGTGTTTAGTGTGTGCCAGGCACTGTGATACACACCTTTCATGTATGATCTCATATGGGCATATATATATATGCAGAACTAGTGTGTGTGTGTGTGTGTAAAAGACCTGGAAAACATCTGGAAGGATATACCACTAAAATGCTCACAGTGATTATCTCTGAAAGAAAAGGTGGGATCCTTACTTTTGCTTTTTGTTTCTTTCCTTCATTTCTCTATAATGAGAAGGAAGTGAAGGCCAAAAACGCCACAGCGACAATTGCCAAATGATAAGGGTCACAGATACCAAAGCTAGAAAATGGAGCCAGATAGACAAAGAGCAGAGCAATAGATCAGGGTTTAGGCTGGGATCCAGGACATGCCTAAAGTAAGGAGCAGTTGTTAATAGTACTGCTGGGATATGCTGCCACTTTCCTAGGATAATCAGGATCTTGTAAAGTTTGGGAAAGACCTTGGGTAGTACCTTGGTTAGGCTCTGACGTGATCAGGCATCTGTGTTCTGTCCAGACTGAACCGTCTTGGTCTGTTGCAGTTTGGTCTGGATGGGCAGAAAGTTCCCAGGTCAGAGGTGTTTTCAGTAAGGACTCTGTCTGTTCTACTAAGCCCTGCTGGATTGTGTGACCTGGTATCTGCTTGGTGCCAACCACCCAGGATTTAGACATTGTTCAGGTTGAAGCATTTAAAAACATAGCCCATGTCACCTATCTACTCTGGTTGCCTTGGCTTTTCTAGGCTGCCGTGTTTAGAGGCCTTGTCATCACTGGCCTGGAGAACTGACTCAAATTTGGCATCCATTACCAGAATTTTCTGTCCCATAAGCAGTGTTGATTTCAGGCAGGACCAGGTGTCTAGAGATGTGGGCACTGAGATTTCACTTGCCAGGATACTCTTGTAGCATTAGTTGTACTGGTGGTGGAAGGTTAGGTGGTGTTAGGATAAGGGTCAGAGCTTTCAACTGTTGGAATGCTGAAGGCTCAGCCATGGGCCAGATCCCCCATTTCAGCTCCTGAGGAGGTCTTTAGTTGGGTGTTCAGAGTGAAAACGTGGGGCATGAACCACTGTTTATGTCTGGAAAATCACAGGAACTATTGTACATTCTTGATTGTCCTTTCCTTCCATGATTAGTGATATTTGTGTTGTTCTAAGAATTTGACTTCCAAACTTCTCAATATGCTATTGTTATTAGTGCAGAGATGGTATTGTTCACATTACGTTTAGAACATTCTTAATCAGGAACTGGTGGAAAGGATCTCAATGATATATATCAAGATGTCAACACTTATAATTTGGTTTGGCCCAGAATCCTAAGAATCAACTGTTGGTACACTTAGTGGGAATCACAGTGCCTTCAAAAGTTTAGAAAACTCTCTTCCATTTGCCAATCTCTCACGTCAAGGGTTCAGCTTGCAGACTTTGGAGTCAGATGACATCAGATGACCAAACTCCATAGAGCTGGTTTAAGTATAGGTAAGGATCCCAAAATGAAATCTCATTAAGGCTATGGCAGATGTTTGTGTATGAGTGGAAACCCCAGACTTCTCTTCTTTTCCAAAATGGGTGCCATGGGGTTTAATGAGCCTTAAATACATGTCTCTATCTATGTGACTTTGAATATATACCAAGTGAAGATACTTGCTGAGCAGAAATTTGCATGAGGGGCAGAAGCAGCTGCACAGAATAGACTCCCATGGCTAGTTTGTGCTACCAGATTTCCCAACTTGGAGTCCCCATGGCACTGCCTAGTCACATGGGAATAGATTTGTTTTAGGGATCGCTAGTCCACTGGATCAGTGTGTAGAAAAAGCAGATTTTTGATGTCTCTGAGTCTATCAAGGATCAGAATTGGACGTGGCTCCCTTCTAGCTTTAATTCCAAGAGTTACAGAAATTTGCCTCCTGTCTTTATGTATGGTGTAATGAGGGTATGAAACAAGACCTGGCCTGCTTCCTTCTTCAGTGGGTTGGGTGACACTGGGATTGGGCACCTGCACACAAATTTGCCCATTATCACAGTTGTACCTCTTCCTGCCTAGGCAGTGAGTGCAGCCTACAGGCACTCTTTAACTTTTAAATTCTGTCCTCTAGTGCCACAGTCCCTAAGTACCAGGCATGAAGATTGGCTCCAACTTCAAGTAGCTTGCTTGGAAAATGGGAAGGAGAGGGAAAGGGTAGGTCAGCAAGGTTCCCTGGGTCTTGAAGAGACTGGGTGCTGATGCTCAGACAGGACTGGCAGAGATATTTAACCAAATTGTCCATTTAAGGATTGTTTATATCAACAAAGGGGTTGCTCGTTAAGCCATTCAGTACAAGTCTTTCAACCCATTCGGGAGAAAATATCATTCATTTAGTCCATACGTGCCATTTACACTGGTCAACAGATGCTCTGGATTATTTATTTTAAGCTGTGCACAAACTGGAAGCAAAGAACCATATATAAAAGCAAGTCTTTTTTTAGTAAATGTAATTTTTTTCATAAACACAATTGGTAGCTAAAAATTTTATTTGTGAAGCAATTAAAAATTAAATGATTGTTCCATAGTAGATCAGTGTATCAGAATTAGAACTGAAACGAAATCTCCAAATACCTAATATTGAGACTTCTACCTGGCTAGATTTTTCACCACCATATAGCGTAAATTTGTCTTATTGATCTAAGTAAGACAAAAAGAGATGAGATTTCCTGGAAAAAGTATGGGCTATTTCTTTAGTATCAATATTTATACTTGACATCTGTCAAGTCAAACCCACATCTGTTTTTAGTTATTCCAAGTTGCTAAAAACTATTGTTTTATGTTATCATTTTGGAATGCAAAACCATCGATCTTTCTGGAAAAATTACAATAAAGCATGTTTGCTCACCCTTCCCCGTGACCCAGCTCTATTCATTTTTGGGGAAAAAATTTCCCTATAAAAAAGATCTAGGTCATTATCAAGAAAAATGGTTCTTCAAAGCTCTATTGATTGCCAAAAAAACTATTACTGTGGAAAGAGAAATCTTCAACTACTCCTAAAATAATTGACTGGACATGTGTTATGTGTGACCCAATGGCACTAAAAAGAATTTCATTTAATCAACAAAATAGATCTTTCACATAAAAATTGGCCTCCTATAATGACATGCAATAATCACCAATTTTATAGTGGACTCCATTATTAAAAAAGCCCTTCTGAAAGCAATTGGATTTTAAGTGGTCTCTTTTTTTTACATCATCAGATTCACCTGCTGTCCAGACTAAATTGTCTTGGTCAGCTGCAGTATGGTCTGGATGGGCAGAAGGTCCCCAGGTCAGAGGAGCTCTCAGAGAGACATCTGTTCCACTAAGCCCTGCTGCTTTATGTGACATGGCACTGCTTGGTGCTGACTGCCCAGGATTAAGGCAGTGTGCAACTTGAACTAAAAGGATGACCACATGCAACTATTTGCAACTATTTGGAAGAGACTTTTTAAAAAATAGATTGAGATTTAGGAACCTTTGGCTACAATCCAAGCAGGTCACTTTTTTTTTTGCCCTTGTTTTCTTATCTAAAAAAATGAGGAGGGAATTAAATTGGATAATGTCTAACTCCATTTTCACCCCTAAGATGCTATGATTTTAGTAATGTACGTTAATGCCTGTTAATGTCAGTGGATGACAATGTGTTTATGTGTGTCCATCTGTGGAGACATTTTCATTTTCCACCAAGGTGAGATTCCTTTGTCAACCTGTTTCATGTTATGAATAACTCTTTCCACTCAGTCTTACCTTAGTCTTTCACTTCAAGTTATCAGAAATTGAAATTTTGTGAGCAAAACTTATTTCAACAGCAATAAAAGTAAAGGAATGTAGGACAATCAGTCCTCTCCTGTTCAGAGGACACTCTTTGAGAATGTGGCAGAACTGACCCAGCTGAGATTTCTTGTGGTTTGGGAAGAAAGGAAGAAAGGAGGGGTGCTATATGCTCTGAAGGGAATGGCAATCTACAGCCACTCAGAAGTGAAAAAATGAAATTGAAATCACAAAAGCTGGCAGAATGAGTACTATGGAAACACATTGTCTGCCGTCAAGCATTAGAGTCAGTTGAAAAGAATTAGAATAATTGCTGTATTGAAAAATCAGGATTATCCATTATTGTTCCCAAGCATATTTGAATAATGTTTACAAAACATGTGTTTACCTTGATTTTATCATTATCTTGACCCTGAAATTGCTTCTGTGTTTATATGTGCCTATTAGATCAATTACTTTTACTTTAATCTCTTTTTTTCCCCATCTTGATGATTCAGTTAGGCTCAGTTGATCATGTTGGTAACTCATTCAACCTGATTCAGTGAAAAGACCATTGAAGTCATGAAATCAACCTGTTTTATTGTACAAAGAGGTCTTCCTTCATACAAACCCAGGACAAAGGTTCACTTTGCATCTATTCATCTAAATTTATCAAAATTTCTCTGGCTTTCATGACAGCAGACCATGGAACTCTCAGGTAAGCTGGTTTCTTCACAGATTGCCAAAGGAATGCAAAATTGCCTTTATTACTGAATTAAGTTCGACCTATCTCTAACTTCACTTCTTTCTTACACACGCACACACACACACACATTATATAAAGAAATACTTGCACAACGTTCTAGAAAATTTGGGAAAATTAAAGAAAACCAAAATTAACCGTAATCCTATTACTCCAAAACCATAAACATTTTCATTTGCTTTTTATCCTAGTCTTGTTTCTAAGACAAACACAAACACTCACACATACAAATACAAACAAAATGGGTCCTATCTCTTATCTCTTATCTATCTATCCATCCATCTATCTCTTTACAATTGTGGATACGCATGTACATACATTTGGATCATACTATATATGCAGCTTATCATTTTTCCTTTTTTATTCCTTTTCAAAAATGTCAACAATGTGTAATGGGCATGTCCCTGTATTTATCAATATTAAGTGGTCTTCAAAAACATGATTTTATAGCCTCAAAATATGTCATCAAAATATTGACCGTATTTTATTTACATATCTATTTATTATTGAACTTAACATTGTAATTCAGAATTTATTTCATTTTTGAGGACTGTTCCAGGTTTGCATTTCTGATAAGTCTGCTGCCCTAACCAACTACTTCTGTCCTGATCTTCATATTTATTATGTCTAATGGCTCTATTGTCTTCACCATAGTCATCTGGTCAGGACCAGTGTCAAGGGGCTTCCTATATCATTTCATTTTGATGACACTACATATCAGTAAGAAAACAACTCTTCTAAACAAGCAGTTCCTTTCTCTTTAGCGTTCAACTTACTATCTTCAACTGTCTAAAAGAGAAGAAATCTGATTGACCCAAAAAAGGGAAAAAGAATTAGCAGTTTCCTTTGACTCTTCCCTGGCTTATAGAAGGAAATACAAAAAATCAAGACTGTGGTTATCTCTGAGGAGGGAGGGAGGGAAGGGAATAAATAGAATGAGGGGTGGTATAAAGGGACTTCAATACGTCTGTAACATTCTAGCTCTTGAAAAATAACAATATTGGAAGCACATTCAGCAAAATATCACTATCTGTTATATTTGAGTGGTGAGCAGAAGAGCATTTGATATATAAACCTCTGTGCTTTTCTGTATGTTTCAAATGTTCCATAATTTTAAAACTCCTTAAAAATATTTTGTGAAGTTCTGTTGTAAAATGTCATCCAGGGGAGACTAAAGTGCTTGCTTTGGGATGGAGGTGTGTTGGGAGGTGAGGACTGAGAAGCCTTGGCTAGTGGATGCTGGGGGAGGTGGGGAAGTCTGACTGATGGTCACAGGAAAGTTCCCTTGAAGGGAGGGGGCAACTGCCCAGGAGGACTGAGTAGGTGACTAGCCACCGATGTTGGGAGGGCACTGTTTGAGTGTCTAGTTTCTGGCAGTGCAGTACTCCCTTGAAGGAGAACTTCCTGTTGTCTGGTCACACCGTATGACAAGTGTTCCTCTTCTCAGGACTGGAGAGGACTTATGCTCTGACACTTCACTTGCCACAAGCCAGGTGTGAATCACAGAGACTTTACTTGGTCCTGTATGATTATACCAGATGGACATCTCCCACAGCGGCCCAGGATGGCCAGAAATAGAAGGGCCTGTCATTGAATGCAAATATGGTTGGAAAGTATATACATTCACCCCATCCCCCAGTTCCCCCCCATTCCTTCCCCAACTCCCTTTGCACAGTAACGTACTATTCTTAAACCTGTTACCACTGAGACACATGTCCTCCAAAAAATAATCAAATACAAGAGCTATTTGTTGGCAAAAAGATGTTGTTTATCTTATGCACAGTGTTGGCAATGATAGCGAAACTGGCATTTTTCTCACTCTTAGTGGGATTGCAAATTGGAACTATTTGCCAATATGTGTCATGAGCCTTAAAAGCACTATACTTTCTGGACTTCCCTGGTGGCGCAGTGGTTAAGAATCCACCTGCCAATGCAGGGGACACGGGTTCGAGCCCTGGTCCGAGGAGATCCCACATGCTGCGGAGCAACTAAGCCCGTGCGCCACAACTACTGAGCCTGCGCTCTAGAGCCCATGAGCCACAACTATTGAGCCTGCGTGCCACAGCTACTGAAGCCTGCGTGCCCGTGCTCCGCAACAAGAGAAGCCACCGCAATAAGAAGCCTGCGCACCACAACGAAGAGTAGCCCCCGCTCGCCACAACTAGAGAAAGCCCGTGCACAGCAACGAAGACCCAATGTAGCCAAAAATAAATTAATTAATTAATTAATTTAAAAGAAAAGTATTATACTTTCTGACCTAGTGATTTCTTACCCTAAAAAAAAAATCAGAAATGTGAACAATTTGTTTGCAGCAGTGCTATTCATAATACAAACTGTTAGAAACTGCTTAAATGTCTAATAATAGTGAAATGGACAAATTGGTGTCATTAGAGTCATACAATGGAACATTCTATGACCATTAAAAATAATAGAATAAAAATCATTCCCTAAAAATGATTTAAAATCATAGTAAGGAAGCATATTTGTTTGCAGGAGAAAAATATTCACAATATATTTTGTTCAAGGAAAAGAACAGGATACAATATAGTATATACATATTAGTTCCAATTTTATAAAATATGTATGCACTTTTATATATACAAATGACAGAGGAAATATTTTAAAATGTTATTACCTAATGATTTTAACTCATTTTTCATTCATTTCTATTTTGCAGATGTCCTACAATAAACACATTTTAATTTCTATAATAAGAAATAAACTTTAGAAAAAATTTTGGAAAGTAAAATCAGAAAGATATTCTGTATTCTTCAGTTCACTTTTATAATAGTCATTTCATGTAGAGAGAGAATTGGTCTAGGAGTCAAAAGGCTAGAACTTATCTTTCTTGTAACATTTGCTTCATGTGTCTCTCTGGTCCCCAGATTTGCCACCTGTAAAACTGGGTGATAAAACAAATCTCAGCTAGTGAGTTTGTGTGCTGAGTCGATGCTCAGCATTTGAAGCCTCAAAATCTGTCCCCTTTTGTTTTTAGTTTTCTTTCCTTTCAGTCCCTCATAGCAGCCTGTTGGTTCACCCCTCTCCTGTGAACCTCACTAATGTTCCCATCCCCGCAAACCCTCCTCTCATTCCATGTAAAAAGCACTGCCTCCTCTTCCTGCACTTATCCCGTGGTCCTGCTGTTGTTCCCATCATCCCATAGACTGTGAGCACCTTGAGGTTAGTTCTAATGTTGTATTCACCTTTATCTCATTAGTGCCCAGCACAAAGCCTGACACATGTCAATAAATATGCGTCTAGTGAATGAATAAAGGAGAATATGTATTGTGAAAGCAATTTGCAAACCGCAAAGCTGTAAAGTAAGTGTGCCCTACTTCATACATGCAAGGGTCTTAACATTAAGTGTCCATTAGCAAAACAATACAATATGTGGGAATTGAATAACAAACTCAAGATTATAATGACCATTTGTATATTCGACCAAATATTCTGGAGGTTTTAAAAAGAATGAGAAATTTTCCTAGCCTAAACCACAAGGAAAAGACAAAACAAACTTGATATTTTTGAGCTGCAATTAAAAAGAAACCCACTGGGATCCACTAGGAAGAACTTATCATGGGAAGCACTTACAAAAAATGAGCAATATCGATACTTAGTGAGAAAAGCTTAGCTGACACCACTCTCATAATATCATGGTTGTTAAATACGCTCACAATTCAGGAGTGCAAATTAGAGTAAGCCACAGAGTGGGGTCATTGGTGGCAGTCTAGTGTTATGAAAGCTAATATAACATGGGGATGTGCTGGCATTTACCACTAAGCATAAAACACTGTGGTGGTCAGCAAACCATCTAGAAGCTCAGATCAAGCCGGGCCCACAGAAGGCTTTGTTCCATTTGGGGCTTTATATTTTCCAAGTGATTGGGAAAGTTGGAAATGAACCAGAGAAGAGCAACAAAAATAATTAGTGTTGGCAAATGGACCTACGGGGGACAAAAGGGAAAAGAACTTGGAATTATTTGAGCTGGAGAAGAAATTGCTGCAGGGTGACCTCATAATCATTTTCAACTGATGAAAGGGTGTTATAAGGATAATAGGTATTGGGAATGGAGGGTACCAATGAATTATCCTCCTCTTCACTTCTGGTTTCCAAATTTCCATAACCAAATTGAGAACAGACACAGCAATCAGGTGAGAATTCAAGGATAGAATGAGCTTTACTACCCTAAACTGTCATGGTTTTTTGTATTGGAGGATGTAGCTTGGGCCCGAGACCCAAGTAAGGTGTTCTAACACTTTGTTGACCACTCAATTTCCACAGCTCAACTCCACGAATCTAAACTCAAGACACAATCAAGGACCGAGTTGGGACTAAAAGCAAGACAATTAACCCACAGGTCCATGGATGCTTATAGTCTATCTCACATATAGTTCAAGGGAAAGAGAGAACCAAGAGAATAGGCTACACAAGAGTGGTGATTTTGCCCCAATTTCACCAAGAAGAAAAGCTGTAACAAAGACAGTGATAGGAAATGTCTTCCTCTAGTGCTTCGTCCCAGGAGGAGAGCTCGAGTATTCTTCACTCTAGAAACAGTGAGGAGTTGAGTAACAGGCATTATCTTTCCCCCTCAACAGTAGGACCCAGGGATTCGCATTTTTTCATAGAGACCCACTTACCAAAAGGAAGTTTTCTCTTAAAATCAAGAAGAATGCTGAATGTTTCTGAAAGAATGACAGAGCTCTCTGAAGGACAGTTTAAAAGTTTCTCTGGAGATCTTCTGGCTGTTGTAATCATTTGATCAACATTATTCAAAGTGTGTTTCTGGGTAACAGTGGTTTCATGGGGTGTTAACGGTGAGGGATTACATGGAAAATGTTCTGTGATCAAATCCACTTGAGAAACACTAGGTTAAACCAAGTTAAATCATATTTTTTACTGAAGGTCCTAATAAAGCTTTTAGCTTTTAATAGTATAATATTTGTGGTGAATCTCCCGTTTTCCAGAATCTTTCTTCGTCTCCTTTTTTTTTTTTTTTTTTTTGGCAGAGTACATAGCTTGGCTTGTGTTTCATGAAATGTGCTTTGGAAAATGTAGCCGTAGTTGGTTTCACTGACTTAACCTGGAGACAGACAAAAAAGTTGGACCTCGTCTACCAGCCTCTTCTAGCTCTACTATTTCATGACTAAGTTTGGTGCAGTGATTCATCTTATTACAAACTGTAATCACAACATTTCGCCATGTGTAAACCTACCAGTGAGTGGTGCAACTTTTTAACGGAGACGAGACTTGGACTAGACCTGGCTGACTACCTCTCCTTGGTAGACAATACGGCTTTGGATCAACACTGTATATAGACAAAAGCATGGAGACACACACTGATTCATTTACAAAGGTTTTCTTTGTTTATCTGTATTTAGCAGCAATGAGATGTTGCTCAGATGGTTACAGTAGGGTGCTAATGAGCTTAACTATAATACTGGACAGTGTGACTTTATTTCATTGCCATTAACAGTTGTATTAGGGGGACTTCCCTGGCAGTCCAGTGGTTAAGACTTCGCCTTCCAATGCAGGGGGTGTGGGTTCGATCCTTGGTTGGGGAGCGGCCAGAAGGCCAAAATATAAAACAGAAGCAATATTGTAACAAATTCAATAAAGACTTTAAAAATGGTCCACATCCAAAAAAAAAAAAAAAATCTAAGAAAAACCAAAAAACAACAAAAAAACAATTGTATTAGGCCTTGATTTAGGAGGGGCCCAGCAAGAGCTCGGCTAGAACAGGGAAAATTCTTGGTTGCTTCTGCACAGCAAATCATGGTGTGGCTTTCCCTATAGTAACATCATACCACTCTAGAGAAGAAAAAACATTTCCGCTCCCAAGGAAAAGATATGATTAACCCCAAAGGGACTGTGGGATCTTTTGTTTTGTTTTACATAAGAGACTTGTGACAATTTTCAGATTCTGAAAATGTTCCCTTGAAAGTTTTCTGTTCTTCTGGATAATGAAGTGGCATCTGAAACAACATACTCCATTCAGTTTGGTGCTTTGGCAGGAAGTGGCTGACAGAAATTGCTTCCATAGGCAGGAAAACCCGCTGAGACTGCACGACCGTGGTGGAAGGAGGGCTCTCTCAGCTGCTTTCAGGGTTTTGCAGCTCGGTTGGTTAGTCCAGAGGATGGTAATTAAATGATCCCTTCAAGGGAAAGAAGTGCTTCAAGAAAAGCAAGATTTACGAGTAAATTAGGAGAGCTCCACAATTCGGGGGCCACATGCTACATGTCGCCTGGAGTGCAGACTGTTCCCTGACTCAGAGGCACACCTGAGCCCATCCGAGAAAACTCAGTCTTATTTTATTTCTTGTGCAGAGCTCCAAGTTTCTGACAAGTTGCTCCACTGTCAGCATATGTGTGTACCACCTTTTATAAGAGCTCACTGAGAATGAGAGGGCAGATTATATTTCCAGCTCTGACGTACTTGTCCTGGCTATATTGTTTGGATCTGCCATTTAGACAGAAGATTTATCAGCTACTTTGTCAGTTCTCTTAGTAAGGAACTGTATATGAGGCCTGTCTTGGATGAAGTGATGAGAATGAGGCATCTGATAGACAAATGAAAAGTCAAATACGATCCCAAGGAAAGATAAAAACTGGCCACACATTGCTAGGAGCCAAGATAGCCAGATCTGCACTCTGAAGTTTGCCGGAACAAACAGAGCTAAATATACACATATTTCTGTTTTCTATTAACCCTCAAGCCTTCATCTACTTTGCTGAGAATCCTAATGCTTTCAAACAAAGCTATAGTCCTGAAGCATAACCCATGTCTATGTAAATACTAGACCTTCTACACAACTAGAATTCGTCTGGTTACCAATGACCTGGAATAAATGAAAGGAACTGGGTCATTCAATGTCTTCTTTGCAGGACATTTGCAAATAGCGGCAACGAAGACCACCAGCCCAGGCTGGGAATATTTCAAGGAAGTATTTATAGCTTATTCTAGGACTTTAGGGAAAGAAATGATTTTTTTTTATGTGGTACTATAAGTAGATAATAGATAAATTAGGAATAAAATGTTTTAAAAACAATCACAAATAATCCTTTTCTTCATCTAAAGACTTATAATCTATTCATGACAATTGGTACATAGCAATATTCTCCAAAGCCAAGGAGCACATAAATCATTTTCACCCAAACAAGTTGTCCCAGTAGGAGGGTTTTCAAGACTCTCAGAGAAAGAGTAAACATGGTTAAAGAGACAGCAGTTGGCCAGCTGTGCCATATGTAAGGAGAGATGAGAAAACAGGGTAACGTCAGGAAGGACAAACATGTGGGTCACAGTATCCTTTGGGCTCTTCAAATAACCATCACTGTGATTTTTAATGGTTATGTAAAATAAAGACAGCCTAGAGAAAAATGGGCAAAGGGAATGAGTAGGCATTTTACACCTAAGTGGCCAGTAAATACAGGGAAAAGTATATGTTTTGTCAACCTAAGTTGTTACCAGGGAAATGGCAAATCAATTAACAGTGAGCTATCACTACTTGCGATTGTCTTATGTCCAGTTGCCTGTTGGGTTGTGGGGAAAAGGACATCCTGACACATTGCTGTAGACATGTACACTGTTCATGTCATCTTGGGACGCACTTTGGCAATATCTATTAGCATCAAACATATGTCTGTGTATACTTACCCATTTACTCTTATGGATCAACAATCCTACTTTGAGACACTAGTCCATAAAAGTAAAAGCACCAATATATAAAGATGTCTATTGCATCATTTTCTGTGATAGCAACAAAACTGGAAATAAACTGAATACTCATAAGTAGGGCAATGATTGGATAACTTGTGGCATGTTTTTAGCAGGATTTTATTGCATAACCATTAAAAAGAAATGCGTTAATTTTATCCCAGTTGCCTTTGAAAGATTTCAACAATATGTGGCTAGGTGGGAAAAGCAACATGCGGAAAAGTATATGGAATATAAATTCATTTGGCATATGATTGATTAGGAGAAAGATGTGGATGGAAGGAGGAAAGAAAAAGAAAAAGAGTAGAGGTAAATAATGTATAAAAATAAAGTTGTTGATGGAATTTTAAAAAATCATATTACAATGATCATTTTAAAATAATATCATATAGTAGTTATTTATAAACAGAGATGTTAAATAATGGTCACTGAAATGTTAATGAGCTTCTGAGAGCTGGAACTTCAGGTAAATTTTAGTCTTTTCCTTACACATTTCTGTACTTTTTTTAAAACAATGAGTGTGTATTATTTTTATCAGAAGAATAAATATATGTTTTCAATTAGATAAAAACTTTAACATAAAACCTCACTATTGTTTCTATAATATGTTTCATACAGATTAGCATGAATTCTGCAAGTGACTAATATAGGCAGTGGGAGAGAAACGTGGAGAAAGAAGCATTTGAGCCAAAATGTGCATTCTTTTTATTTCCTGCACTCTGGATCTATTCAAATCTCATCTCCTGCTGAGGGATTCAGTGCAGAACTAAAATATGATGACTTACTTGGCAACAGCAAAAAAAAGAGCATTTACTCAAATGCAATAAAGATAAGCAATAAGTTTCAGTGATGCATATAGTATGTTCTCTGCTCGCCTGCTGGTTCTTTCTCCTCTCAGCAGAAGTTCAACTGAAAATAAGCTCAAACAGCAATTTGCCAAATTAGCTAGTCACCTCACTTGTGACCAAATCACATCCTACAGAGAGATGCTGAGCCACAAGCTTTCGCTTTCTGCAATATATGTAATTTGAAGAGACTTCACGTAGCAAGTGAAGGGGTAGCCTAGACAGTTTGAATTATTTGGAGATGAGATGCAGGAATATTTGTGCATGATATTCACACATAATTCCCAAATTAGCTCTCCCCAGACTACCCACCTCCCAAAGATGCCAGTGCAAAAAATATACATTTTCTCTTTCTCTTGTCCTTTCCCAACCTCAAAAGAAGGTAACTGCTTAGTGAAAACCTAAAAAGCCAGCTATGGGAAGAAAAACAAAGAAGAGACTACAAGTTTGATAAAGCAGTGGCGGGAACATCAAGAATTTGATGTTTTTATGTGGGTAAGTCAATCTTTATCCAGAGAGGCTAGGTGTACATATCGTTTGGTTCCCTCTCTTCCTGATTGGCCTCTGCCTTTAGTACCGTGAACAACTGTGAACCAATCTTTAGGCACAGAAGGTGTGTGGTGTGTGGTCTGGGGTATTCTGATTGGCTAATATAAAGCAAGAGCCAACCCTCTGGAGGAAGAGATAGTGTCGGGTGAACTGACCCATTGGGAAGATGCGCAGTTATACAAAAGAAAAAAATGCTAGGCAAACCAAAAGTATCAGCTGTTCACTACGTTGAGATGTTCTTGAGCAGGAATATCCCAGGTGCCATCCTGGGACACTTTTTTTCTACTCTGTCTTTTAACATATTTGACCAGTTTAAGCAATATGTAAATTTGAAAGAATTGATTCTCTCCATAGGGATCCAGAGTGAAGATTTTACCTCCAAAACTTATTTTGAAAAATTCTTTCTTTCTTTTTTTTTTTTTTGAATCAGTGTACTGGTTTTATTTTTTTTTTTAATTTTTTAAAAATTTATTTAGTTTTTGGCTGTTGGGTCTTTGTTGCTGCGTGTGGGCTTTCTCTAGCTGCGGGGAGCAGGGGCTACTCTTCGTTGTGGTGCGCGGGCTTCTCACTGTGGTGGCTTCTCTTTTGTGGAGCATGGGCTTCTAGGCACGTGGGCTTCAGTAGTTATGGCATGTGGGCTCAGTAGTTGTGGCTCTTGGGCTCTAGAGTGCCACAGGCTCAGTAGTTGTGGGGCATGGGCTTAGTTGCTCTGTGGCATGTGGGATCTTCCTGGACCAGGGCTTGAACCCATGTCCCCTGCATTGGCAGGTGGATTCTTAACCACTGCACCACCAGGGAAGTCCCAAAAAATTATTTCTAGAAGTAACTTCTTCTTGTTTTTCTTGTGGCACAAACTATCTACCTTGAGAAAAGTTGACACTTGATTTTTTACAGTAAATCGTTCTTGTATGCTATTAGGAAAATCAAAACGTTACCCTTTAATACTTCAAATTATTGATTAAAATTCTCCCTCAAGATTTCTCTCCAAGCAAATGCAGAAATGTCCTTTTTTTTGGAAATGCACCCTAACAATTAGAACAGGAATCCTTTCTGGAAGTCAAGCCAGTCCTTAGACTGCCTGTATTAGTGTTCTATTGCTGTGGAACAAATTACCACAATCTTAACAGCTTCTAACAACACCCACTTATTATCTCAGAGTAGTCAAGGTCAGCAGACCAGGTAGACTCAGCTGGGCTCCCTGTTCAGAGTCTCCCAAGGCTGAAATCAAGGTGTTGGCCTGGCTGGGTTGTATTATGGAGACTCTGGGAAAGAATGCACTTCCAAGCTTATTCAAGTTGTCGGCAGAATCTAGTTCCTGTGGTTGGAGGACTGAGGTCACCATTTCTTTGCTGGCTGTCTGCAGGGAGCCACTCTTATTGCCTAGAGATCACCCTGCATTCCACCTTGGGTGGCCCCCTCCATCTCAGAGCCAGCAGTGGGGCACTGAGTTCTTCTCATGCTATGAATCTTTCTGGTCTCCTCTCTGCCACCAGTTGGAGAAAGCTCTCTGCTTTTAGGGGCTCATGTGATTCAATCAGGCTCACCTGGATAATCACCCATTCCTGGAGTCAATTGTACCATATAACATAACATAATCATGGGAGTGATATTTCATCAAATCCATAGATTCTGGGGATTAATGGTTAAGGCAAGACATCTTTGGGGATCATTTTAGAAATTCTGCCTACAATCTTGTCACCTCCTCCTCCTCCTGCCTTCCTCTCCCCCTCCCCCTAACCAACATTTTATTCAGTGCTTGTTATGTGCCTGACAGTTGCTGTGCTATGCACTTTATATGAGTTATTTTATTTAACATTTACAATATCTCTATGAGGTGGGTACTATAGTCAGCTCCATTTTTGGCTAAGGAAATGAGCTTAGGTAGCCAGGTTCCTTGCTCAAGGCTGCAAGCCAGCAAGTGGCGGTACTAGGATATGACCCAGGCCTGACTCTGGGGACTTCATTCTTTAGCTGTCTCTATAGTTTGTCTATATATCTGATCTCCCAATAGTAATCTTTTAAAATAACAAATTATAAACTTACCTAAAAATATCAAAGTTTCAAAATTTTATTTAGTTAACATTTTTGTATGTTATGAATTATTTCATGTGGATAATATATACTAGACTCATGTTGTAAACAAGACAAATCATTTTAATTTTCAAAAGTAAGTATAATTTACCATATTTTAAATGTAAAACTGTCATTTTCATGACCTGCACTTTGAATTGTGTTTCTAGTGGAAATGGGTATTTGGACACAGCCAAGGTCACAATTGGCAGATTATTTTTGTGTGTATATTATTAACGGCACCACTTCTGACCTCTGGGTAGAACATTCAGAGAAAAGGGGCCCCTCTGGGTGGATGAATTGGAAAAAGGCACCCTATCTTCTGGGCTGACACTTGGGTAGTGAAATGTGGATTGCCTTTCACCACCACCCACACCCTTGGCAGGCTGCTCCAGGCACATACAGCTTGAACAAACATAGGCTGAGGCCCAGTCGGAGCCGGGCACAATCTTCAAGCCCCACCTTGCAAAGAGCAGCATCCATTTACAAAACTTCTGCATGCATTATGCAATCTCTTGCTGTGGGCCTAAGTTCCTGGCCTGTGCAGGATCAGATATCTGTCCAGCTCCTTCCATTACATCAAATACTGAGGAGACTGGCCCAAGATACCAATGGACATGCTCTACAAATTACACTGAAGCTAATGAAATGAATTTATGGCTATCAGTTGAAAAAGGCTTTGGCACTGTATCTTTGATTAGACTCTTCACATTAATCTTTTCCATTTTATGATTTAGCTATAGAAACACAGAAAAGGGGAAAAAAGTCAGAAAAATATCTTTTGGGTATTTCTAAATTGCCCAATCTACAATTTATAACTAAGTCTAAGAGTTAAAACCCAAAAGACAGGAATAAAGGATTTATTGTGTATACAAGTCAACAATTATAAACACTGTCATTCAAAAGTTGGCCTGTTTTCTCACATTTAATCTAGAATTTATGAATTCCCATAAACTGTTCATGTTTCACTTAGCACTCTTTTGAGTTTTTAGTACTAAGACATTTGTGTTAATGCAGCACGTCAGTGTCAGGATTTCCAAAGTGAGAGGCTAAATTCTTCATTGTCTTGAAAAGAAATAATTTTTTCCCCCACTTTTATGGCATAAGCAGTAATGAACAACACCAACAAAAAAATCTTAAAAAAGTTATTGCATCAGAAAAAACGTTTCTTCAACACTCACAATATGTGATTTTCATTTACAGTGTTTTGCTTCTAATCTCACACTTTAATATAACAGTCAAACGTTTGGAATATGAGTCCCCAGGGGCCTGGGTCAAAGTCCAGCCCAACAGATTGGTACTTTTGCCCACAGGGCAGCAATAAAAACTCAGTGACTTGTCATAACATCCAGTACTTAAACCTATTTAAAGGTCTGATGTATTTGTTTGAGTTAAATTTTTTTCCAAATTAAACTTTCAGTGACACAAAAATTTCCAATTTGATTTTTAAATTCTGTTCATTTTGGAATTCCTGTTTAGAAGCAAGTGGTTCATTATTTCTCTTTTGATTAAATAATAAAAAAATACCATAGCGCTCACCATAGATGACACTGTCAGCCAAAGCTATTTCAATGCATAATCGTGAAACAGATCCAACATTTAAACAATACCAAAGATTCATTCACTGAAACAGAGGCCATACAACCTAGTGTTCTAGGATGAAAAAGCACAATGTTGATTAATCAGCCACCTTAGTTGGGAGGAATTTGTATCTTACACTTGACAAATAAACTCTCATCATGGGTTTATTTTTTAAGCTCCTCCACTGAAGCATGTAAGTCATATACTGTGATTAGTCCATCGTTAGATTCATTTTTTGCACCTTCTTCATTTGCTGCATTGGGTGCTCAATAAATATTGATGCACAGAATACTGATGCAGAAACACTGCCAGCTAAGCACCATCAAAGAAAGGCTCAAGGATCCATGAGTCCAGAGAGTAAAGTAGAATAACCCGTTATATTGGCATCCCACTTGATAAAGGGGTCTAATTCTTTGATTGCTTTCCTTTCAACCAGGTGAAGTGAAGATAGTGCGAATTTCCAGATGATGAACATCTTGACCAAAAGTCACTGGATTCATCTAGATTATGTATCTATCCTGATTTAATTCATCAGCTAAATACCAAATATCCAGAGGGTACCATGAGTCCTCTTAGGCTGGCCTTTAGGTTTAAGATACATTCCTTTGTCCATTCAGTGGCCTCTAAGAGGTAAAAGGTAGTGGAAAGAGGGCATGATACAATTTTCCTTTTCTTAACATGGCTTTTCCTTTCCTGTTTTTATCCTGGAAGGTGTTTTCGTAAACTTTCTCCAGTTTATACACTACATTTTCTAAAGCTAAAGAGAAAGGCTCATTCTGTTTCTTGACAGTTTTTGGTTTTCATACTACACTGGCAAAAAGATGTGTGAGAAATGGCTGTACAACCCAAGCGGAGGATCCCTTTAGTATCTGGGTAACTCAAGAGTGAGTACTGAATCCAGAGAGGAATTATGTAATCTCTTATGTTTTTTAACTCTGTGAACTTGGGTTCACACAGCATTATACAAGGTTATCATTGTTCTTATGAATCTGTTTTTTGTCTATTGTTGCCTTTTGGGATAGTTTAGAAAATCCACAGATTGATTTATTTCATGACATTAAAAAAATTAAACTCTAAAAAGAAAATCAGCAACCTGGCATGAAACTCTCAGGGGAAAAAGTGTGATACAAAATTGAGTTGTAACTTGAAAAAGTGTTAGGTAACATGCACTGACAGTAGTTAATGTACCAACAGATAGACCCAGTTCCAAAATGAACGATGAGTGGTTTTTAAACAGCAAAAAAATTATGTTGAGTAGAAAACTGTTCGGGCTTGAGTAGATAACTATTTTTCTTTAATAGAGAAAGTAGAACACTAAAGGAAAAAAAAAAAGACATAACTGGCAGCAAGAGGCTTATGGACACTGAAATTTTTATTGAAAATTTGACTTAGATAATATGTGGTGATTTAGATAACATAAAGGAATTTATTGCAAAAAAGGGAAAAAAGCATTCATGGGTTCTAGTTTTTGAAACTAAATCATTTTATTTTCAGGAGACATCTCACTATAAACTATTATTCTATTTTATCATGTAGCACACCAGTGACCAGAGTAAAAAAAAAAAAAAAAAAAGTATTGGAAGTTTATGGTAATACAAGATGCAGGTTTGGAGTTTGTTTTGACAGTCTACAAGTTGAGAACCAGTTTTCTCAATGTTAGTCCAGGAATGGGGATGTACCTAGTAAGGAGGAAACTTAACTAGAGGCATCATGCCAAGCTGCCTGCTTTGATGATACGAAAATCTGCAATACGAAAAATACCACGTAAAAAAAATCCTATGTCAATTATCAATCCTGAAGGCTAGAAATTGTTCATTCTATCTAGTGTTTAGAGAAATGTTGAGAAATCTGAAAAATGTGGCAGAGCTCTTTTTGCATACTACTCTGCCACTTTCTTTTTTTCTCCTGTTGTCATTGGGATTGTGAATGTACAGTGGTGACACCATCACTGACTCTGACAAGTGGAACACAACCTATTTATCTGGGATGACTCCTTCTCACTAAGGAACATTCATATCAGGGATAGATAATGGTCAATGGGAAAGGAGACCATATTACCCCACAGATGGTGGAGGAGCTAAGAGCTCAGGCTTAAACCTGCCCACTAAGCTGGGCAGCTCTGTGATTTTGGGAAGTTGATAAAATGGTGCCTTAGTTTGCTCATCTCTGAAGTGGGAATAAAATAGTACATGCCCCTAGGGTTAATGAGAGGATTAAATAAATTAAGATATGAGAAGCACTTAGCAAAGTGCCTGAATCACAGCACGTGCTATACCTGTTACCTGTTATTATTGTTGTTGTTGTTATTATAAGATAATTTGAAGAAGCCACCAGGTTTCACTTTAAACTATGGATAATTGAATAACTTTGTATACCAGCTCTCTACAATACAGTGGGAGCAAAATTAATTATGGATGAATTTCAACAAAACTAAGGACTCCAAACCAATGCAAATATAATTCTCCCTAATTTAGAAATTCCTCCTTCACATGGTGTTGGTATCAGCTATATCTCACTCATTTATTCGCTCAACAAATATTTATTGACCACCTAATATATGCCAGGCATTAGTCTAAATGTGGAGGATATCATAATGAACAAATATTACCTGAAAGAATAGACCTTTTTGTCTGATGATAGGTCAATTTTTACCATGGAACGCGTGGTTCAAGGGGACACGTCTGTCTAGAATTCTATAATGCGGGTCTTAGAGAAATGTAAAGGTCCAAGTGTCTGGAAACCAAAAACTAAAGGTATCAAAAGGCAGGAAGGGATGCCACAAGGGAAGTGGGAGGAGGCCAAAGGTGAGCTTGGTCATTTCAAAAATGTGCTCAGGTCTGTACCGTGGAGGGGAATAAACTTTTCCTCTTCCATCCTCTCTTCCTCTTCCTTCCTTATTCATCCTTGGACCCATTTGTGACTATGATTTCCATGCTTCTGGACTAAATAAACATTCACAGAATGACTGAGGGTCCTAACTATGATGTAGAACATTATTTCTATTTTAAGCGTTAATGGTCTAAACAACCTATTTGGAAATAAAAGTTTTGGGAGCACATTGGTCTTTTGGAGTCTGTATTTTTATTATTGTTGTGATAATTTTCTGGTTCTGATAATGAGTGTCATGAATGTAGGAGAACAAATGTTGATGTTTTCATTTTCTTTATGAGTCTTATGTAGAGTTATTACATAGGTTAAAGATATTAACTTTATTCTCAATAGTGAATTCCGAAATGACTCAAGGAAGAACAAAAGGGACAGATGGGTGGTTTATAAAAGAGATTAATTTACTTGAATAGTACATGGTTTCAAATTGGAGTGAAGAAATTTGCACATAAACTAAACCAGAGAATGAAAGAGAGAAAACTAGTCTATTCCTGTCTCCATAATTTGCTCCCACTATGGGTCAGTACATGGCAATAAATTTCACAGGTACTCCTTTTCTCATTTAAAAGAAAAATGTCAAGTGAGAAATGAAACACAAAAGGCAATTTGTTTTTCTGGGAGAAAAAGTTTTGTGTAAAATTCTAATTAGCAAAATTGTTTTGATTTTTTTTCTTTTCCATGTTAATCAACTGTTATTATTCCCAAGTTAGACATTACCTGGTTCTACCATGGTCTAAAGTGATGATTCAAGTAACTGACAATAAAAATGTTGTGTAATTTTCATAAACACATCAAATAAACATCACAAAATGCTCAATTTATGATGTTAAAATAATGCTGTCTGAGAAAGCAATAGTACATAATGGTCACTGTCATCTAGCTACTCCAAACCACCAAGGAAATAAAAATCAAGTTTTCTTACATAAGAACTTATTTTAGAAATATTTCTTTGCCCAGAATTTCCCTAGTGTTGTTTGGCATTTGGTTTTTGCCACTAGCGTTCTCCTATGTAGCTCTGAACTAATTTTGTGAAAGAGACCAACGTCTCAAACATGTCTTTTTGTGTGCTTCCTTCCAGATCACACATATATTAGCATTGCAAAATTTTGGATATCCAGATGTCTCTTACACTTTTCGTGTGATTTAGAACTTAAGGGTTGGAAAACTTTCATAAATAAGCTGTCATGTTCTCAAGCCAATCCCTCTTCTTCTGGTGTCTGATCGGGGGGACCCGGCAATGATGAGTGGGATTAGACAACCCACTCCTCTGTTCCAAATTCTCTTCTCTTCACTGTTTTTGAGATTTATGCTTGTTCATTACTTTAATCAATGTAGTCAGGTTCTTTCCTCCTACAGGTTGACCTGAATAGTGAGCAAATGAGATCTGGGGGAGAAGATGTGGGAAAAGGAAGGAGGGACAATTGTGTGTGTGTGTGTGTGTGTGTGTGTGTGTGTGCGCTTGCCACACTGGGGGTATTTAATAGCTAGAAAACAGTATGAAGGAATGAGATCATTTGAGTTGAGAGAAGGTAGGTTCCTGAAAATAGGGGATAGACTGAGAAAAGGAGGTGTCAGAGTGTCAATGGCCAGGTGTCTCCTTGATGTTTCATCTGGGCCCTGGAGGCAGTAACAACTTTGAAAGTTACTGAACACCAGGAATGTCCTCATTATTAGAATTTGTTCTAACATGTTTTGTTGGGAAAATACCCCAGAGGATAGAGACTAGGGATGGAGATTCTATTTTACCAATGCCAAAGAAAATAGTCAAGATGTTCTTCTTGATTAGATGAAAATAATTGAATAAGCACATTTGATTGGTTCTAGATGAACTGAGTGTTTTGCAGGGTGTGCATTAATATTTATACCCTTTATGGTATTAGACATCCGGATAAAATGTGATGAGCTACTTATTAGCTATGGACTGACTTTCTCCATGATCTCATCTTCATATTCAGACTGAAATTCCCCAGCTGTGACTTACAGAAATCCTTGCTCATGTGCTGTGTCATTCTCATTCCTGATTTCAACAAATATTGACTAAGCACCTACAGCATTTTAAAGAATATATCAAGTACTAAAGACATAGTAGCAAACTTGGTGTCTTTTGAAAATTTATAGTCTGGGGAAGGCAGGTATTAAACACTATGTTACACTAATGGAATTATTTAAGAGTCATTGTGCTAGGCCCAAAGAAGAAATATGAAGTGTCACAAGAACATATAACAGTGGGAAACAAACCTAGCCTGGGGACCTAAGGAAGACTTTCCTGGCAGGAATCAAAAGGTTAAGGGTCCAAGGATCAAAGGCAGGGCACTAATGGTCCCAGCAAAGGGAAAACATGGGTAAGGAGCCTGATGAATTTTTTTAAACTTTAAACTTTAAAATTATAAGTATAGACCCACGGGAAGTTGCAAAAGGAATACGTAGAGTACTGTGAAACTTCTGCTAGTCTCCTCCAATGATAATCTTTTGTATGACTGTAGTTTAATATCAAAACCAAAAAATTTATCTTGGTCTAATGGTATAATAGTAGTAACTAGATTACAGTTCTTACTCAGTTGTCACCAGTTTTTGTACACACTCGTTCGTGTATGAGAGCATTTGTGTGTGTAGCTTTAGGCAGCTTGGCCCCATGTAAATATTTGTGTCATCACCGCCACAATCAGGGTACAGAAGTGTTCCATCACCACAAAGGACCTCCCTCTTGTTTTTTCTTTAGAGCTTCATCAATGCCTCATCTCAGTCTCTATTCCCTGGGAACCATTCATCTGTCCTCTGTCTCTATAATTTTCTCATTTAGAAAATGTTGTATAAATGGAATCATACAGTACACAACCTTTTGGATATTGGCTTTTTTCACTAATCATGATGCCCTTGAGACCTATCCAAGGTGTTGAATGTATCAATAGCTTGTTCCTTTTTACTGCTGAGTAGTATTCCATTGTATGGATATACCAGAGTTTATCAACTCACTGAAGGACATCTGGGTTACTCTCCGTTTGGAGCTATTACAAACAAAGTCTTGATGAACATTTGTGTATCCTAATGCACTTTGAGGAGTCAGAAAAGGGCTATTGTTGTTCAGCACAAAATGAGGCTTGTTGGGGTCCCAATTATGCAGAGCCACAAATCCTTTCTGAACATAGACTATAGAAGTACAAAAATGAATGAATAAATAAGTAAGAGGAAACTCATGTAAACACAGAGTGTTTTAAGGACTCTGACTTTTGCTGTTACATCAGAGATCCAGATGGTTGCCTTTTATTTTTCATTTTTGATCTAACTGTTTGCACATAATGAGGTGGTCAGACTCGAATACTAGTTTACAGATGGATGGGGGGGTATTCTATACTTGAGACAGCTAATTAAGACATCATCTCTAAAAGCAGGCTTATAAAAACTTTTCTTCCCTCTGTTCACTGAGAAAAAACTTATATTTAGCTAAAGAATTTTATTGGAAGCATCAAATTGAAAACTGTCAGCTCAGATTCTGTAGCCTAAGGAAGATTCTGCCTAGTGGTGTGTTGAATAAGAATGCAGAAAAACAAATTGGGAAATCATGAGTGTACTGGGTTTTCTTTAAATCAGCAGGCAAAACAGGCTATGAGAATCCCAATCAAGCCAAACGTCTGCAGAGAACAGGTGATCTCCTACCAGAGGAAACATAATTTTGAAAATTAAAAAATTTTACCTACTTTGTTGACATTCCCTTTCTTGATCACATGTAATTCAATAATTTTGAGGCGAGAGGTTAGTGCCACTCAAAAGGTGTGAGTTCCATTTTCAGTGAGATGAAAAGAGAAAATCACCAAGGAGATTTTAGAATCAAACCAGCCCTAATTTAATCCAGTTGATCAAAACAGTTATTCCTAAAGGGTGTTTTGCTCATTTGAACTTCTGGGTTTTTGTGCTTTTCCTGTTTCTAGAATGCAGCCTCACCTCCTCTTTGCCAACCTGAACTTTACCAATCCTTCTATGATGCTTTTTGTCAAAGTGATACCTTCTTTCACTGATTTCCCATTATAATTATAGGATCATGCAGGTTTAGACTTAATGGTTGTCGAATTGTTACATGTGTTAGTCATATATGCCCAACCAAATTTAATTCACTTAAATATAAAGGTAAAATAACAAAATATAAAGTTCAAAAAATGGGGGAGGAGAGTGTAGTGGGGATATGCATAGTACCATTGCCCATGCTTTCTGTTTCAAAAATCTTTCAGTGTAATGATAATGCTCAATATTGGAGGAGTGAGGTGAAATACACACACTAATATACTCTTGGTAGGTGTTTTCATTGGGACTAGTCTGTCAGTAAAGCCACGTGGACTCTTAAAATTTTATATATTTGGACCCAATACACCCACTTCTATGAATTTTTACCAAGGAAATCATTAGAGATACAGACAAAAAGTTACATATAATATTGTTCTTTGCAGTGTTATTTATGATATAGAAAAATAAAATAATCTGAAAAGGAATTGAATAAATTAATACATTTCTTTGTAGACATTAAAATTAAGTTTTCAAAGAATACTCAATGACATAAGAAAATGCTCGTGTTGTGATAAAACATGGAAATACAGAGGACACACAGCTGCATGTACCCTGTTCAAATCAAACCCAGTCCAGGCTCCTTTTTTCTTCTCCTCTTTCCTTTCTTCTTTCAGCAGTTTTGCACTAAACCCTTTGCATCTGGGAAAATTGGGAACTGCTTTGGAAATTCATATTCTGGTTTCCAATCTAACACACATCTATGGTTAATTTCAAATAATTGGAACAAAATACATTCAACACTAAACACATAAATCTAAAACTATAGAGAACAGAAGTTAATCTTTTCTCAGTTATTCTTTGTAAATGTCAACTATTATTGTACTCATTAGAAGAGATTTCCACGAATAAAATGACAGATCAACCAGCTTTACTGTACCATGATCTACATTATATTGTATATAAAGCCACATTATACTTACATATTGCCTTGGAAATAATATTGTTCCTGTCGTTGGGTCTTGTTATAACTCTTGTTCTGTCTGGATGTAGTTGTGTGAAATTGGAAAGTCTTTTTTCTTTCTAGATCTCAGTCTCCTTTTCTATGAAATGAGCATAAATGGTTGGTCATATTCCCAAGGTTACTTATGTGTGTGTGTTTGCGTGTACCTGTACATGTGTGTTTGTGCGAAGTTAGTAAGATGTCAATTTTCAATAATAGATGAGAAATTTGAAGCATATCACTTCTAATAACTCTTCAAGACACAATTTTTTTTTTTTAAAGACTATTTTTCGAGGGGATGATTTTTTTTTTTTATAGCTACTTTATTATTTATTTATTTATTTATTTATTTTTGGCTGTGTTGGGTCTTCGGTTCGTGCGAGGGCTTTCTCTAGTTGCGGCAAGCGGGGGCCACTCTTCATCGCGGTGCGGGGACCGCTCTTCATTGCGGTGCGCGGGCCTTTTCACTATCGCGGCCCCTCCCGTTGCGGGGCACAGGCTCCAGACGCGCAGGCTCAGTAGTTGTGGCTCACGGGTCCAGCTGCTCCGTGGCATGTGGGATCTTCCCAGACCAGGGCTCGAACCCGTGTCCCCTGCATTAGCAGGCAGATTCTCAACCACTGCGCCACCAGGGAAGCCCAAGACACAATTTTTGACTGTGTGATTTCATGACATATATTTTGTCTCCTGTGATACTGCTTACCTCTTTGTAATTGGGGGTATGTCTTCTCCTGAATTGTCTTCAGGTACATTAATGAGCACAAATGTTTGTTGATTAAACAAGGTTATTATATTATCAACAGTTTAAAAGTTTGAGAATACACAGTGTTGTAAAAGATGTGAGGAAACAGGCATTGTCAAACACTGTTGGTGGGAATGTTGATTGATTTTGGAAGGCAATTTGGAAAATTCTACCTAAATTGAAAATGCATATGCCCTCTATTTAGCCATGTTTAGCTAAGAATATCCTATAATTATTCTTGTAAGTGTGGAAAGATTTATGTACAAGGATGTTCTTTGCAACGTTCTTTCTAAGAGAAAAATACATACAACTCAAAATGAGCACTGGATACATAAATTATGGTGCAGCCATGCAAAGGAAAACTATTTAGCTATTCAAAAGAGTGAGTTGGGTCTGTATGTACTGAAATGGAAAGATGTCTAAGATATCACAGTAAGTGAAAATAGCAAATTGAAGAACAATTTGTATGGTGTAAACTTTTGCTAAAAGAAATATGTGTTCACATGAATTTGAATAGAAAAATTTTGGAAGGTTGGAAAGGAGTTGTTAGGAGCAGTTGCCTCTAGGGAATGGAACTGGGGGGAGGGTATGTTTTGTTCTTACATATTGTTTAAATTGTTTACCATGAATATGTATTGTTCTTATAATAATAAAAGACTAATTTTCACTTATAAGATTAGAACAAATAAATAAATTAACAAAGTTGTAATGATCATTTTTGTGCTAGATACAGTTCTCTTTTTTGCACTATTTTACTTGGGGAGACTCCCAGAAATGTACTGTTTGGTCATTGGATATAAAACGTTATACATCAGATTCTTCCAAAGAGGTGTACCATTTTAAGATATTACCAGCACTGTATGAGAGTAACGGAGTAATAGTTTTACTAGTATTATTTCTAGGATTGTTTTTGTTAAGTTATAATGCAAATGTACAACTTAATCACTGTTTTTATTTTATTAGCATTTGCACTGCCCCATTTCCCATTTATTTTATGTTGACAATTTATGCTAAGGAAAAATCCTAAATACAAACAACAACAACAAAGAAATTTTATGACAAAGATTTTTAATCTAGAAATAGCTACAATAGTAACAATTTAAAGTATGAGAAACAGTTAATTATGGTATTATATATCCACTCTACACCAAGGGATTATTTGGTTATTATTTAGTTATTAAATGTATATGCCAATAATATAATAATGTAGAAGTAGGTTGTACTTACTAGGTTGAGTAAACCAAAAAAAGTTAACATATATAATTACTAAGTTATTGGAACTACATAAGAATTATACAATCATTCATAGAAAAACAATGGAAGGAAAGTCATTAAAATGGTAAAGTAGAAGAAATTTATTAAAATGGCAACATTTCCTCCTCTATCCAATATTTGCAGAGTTAGAATTAAATTAAATAAAGGCTATGTAAGTATCTATTGGTACAAGGTCAAGGTCAGTGCTCAGTAAAGATTAGTGTCCCTTCTATACTTACTATAAAATAGAGAATTATAAATCCCATACTCTGCCTCTTTGTATGTTGGGAAAAACCAACATTATCTGTCATAAAAGTGAAGATATACTTCTTTATCTCTTTCCTAATCTTTTTCTTAGTCATGCTTGATAGGATTGTGGATCCCCAGATGGTAATTTTATACATAACTACAATAAAATATAAAATAAACCAAAAAATCTCCAAAGAATGCAGAAAAATGTAAGGTAGAGTCTGTGTTGCCCCAGAAAATTGTAAAGGTGTAGAAAAGGGAAGTTTCTGTTGAGAGTTCCACCATATTTGAGGAGAAAAGCAGTGATATGGATGCCTAATATTTTGATGGATAATTGAAAACACTATTTCCCTTTCCTCTATAAAAAGCCATGACTGGTGAGGTTTGAGTGAATGCCACATACTGACTCATGGAATTGAGAATTGTACTAAAAATTGTTAAGAACAAACCAGCTTCACATTTTCATTTATTTATCAAAATTGGCAAGAAGAAACTTTTAAGAGTTTAATGATCTAGTTTTGGGATTGTTTTGCCTCAGAAATTTACAGTTATTTTTCCTAAAACATGTGAGACTGTCAAAAGGAAGCAAAACATTGTATTTGAAGGTAGGACTGGGAATGGAAAAACTGAGGAAGGGAAAGTTTATTTATTTTTTAATAAATTTATTTATTTATCTTATTTTTGGCTGCGTTGGGTCTTTGTTGCAGTGCGCGGGCTTCTTACTGTGGTGGCTTCTCTTGTCGTGGCGCACGGGCTCAGTTGCTCCGCGGCATGTGGGATCTTCCCGGACCAGGGCTCGAACCCGTGTCCCCTGCATTGGCAGGTGGATTCCTAACCACTGTGCCACCAGGGAAGCCCAGAGGGAGGTTTAAATAGGGAAATTCCTTCCCGTATATATACGACAGTCAAAGAAAAAGCTAAGCAATGGGTTAAAGAATCAATTCCTAGAGTCTGAAGTTAATGATTTATGATTATTTATGTAGGAAAAAATCAAGTGATACAGCCTACCTGAATACATACAAATTCTATTTGTTGAAAAGTTGATGTACAAAATGTGAAATTTCCTATTATATTTTGAAGGATGATTGAGCTCCAAAAAGATGTACCACAGTGTGAACTGCATATGCCATGTGCATTTTCTTTAATATATTAGCAGTAAACTTTATTTGTGGCATAATCACTTCTTCCTGTATTCCAAATACCCACACTGCTTTCTTTACTTTGTTTCCGATCATATTGTATACAATATGCAAATATACTAAAATTGATGTATAGCATAGCAATTTGTAACATTGTAAAACCATAAAACATAAAATATGACCACTAAATATTTTGGTTTAACGGGCCTGGTGTTTTACTACATATTTATTTTATCTCACTCTTAAAATGTCAAATGAAACTCACAAATCTGTTTTAGTTCCGAATGTAAAACTATTAATTTTACAGCCTAATATCTGATTAAATTTAACTGTGCTTCTAAGAGTGTATAGATTCCAAGCATTAGATGGGTTGACTGTTGAATTCCATCATTTTAAGTGGAATTGAACCCCATCTTGCCAAATATGATAATATCCTGAGGGAGGGAGACAGGGGAGAAATGAAACAACAGAGATGTTTGAAGGCTCTGTGAATTCATGTCCTCTGCTTGGGAGCCTAACCAAAACATTTTAATAACCCCAGTACCCACATTCTGGGTAAGACAATACAAAAGTGAAAAGAAGGAGTTTTCAGTGATTTCTCTAGTATTGATAAACCTATTATCTGTATCAATAGACATAGATAAAACAGCTAACCAACAAGGACCTACTGTATAGCACAGGGAACTCTGCTCAGTACTCTGTAATAACCTAAATGGGAAAAGAACCTGAAAAAGAATGGATATATGTGCATGTATAACTGAATCACTTTGCTGTACACCTGAAACTAACACAACCTTGTTAATCAACTATACTCCAATATAAAATAAAAATGAAAAAAAAGACATAATAAAAAATAGACTTATAGAGTTAAAACAGAATGTCTCCATAGCCAGGAATAAGGGTGGGCTCTGAGGCTGTATAAATTCCAGTCAAAAGTTAAGACTATTTCCCAATAGCTAGCTTTTGAGGTAATGGCATTCTTAGTCTGAGAAAAAGGGCACAGACAGGCTTATACTTATGGCCCCCAAGAATCCTGCTGACTGGTTCATTACACAGAACTGGCAACTGTCTCCTAAGATAAAAGTTCTTGATGGCTTTCCAAGCCGGAGAAAGGGCGCTGAGTGACCCATACAAACATATAAGGGAGAAAGAAGGGTGAGCTTGAATGGCAGTGACCTTTTCATGAAAGGTTTATGGAAGAGGTACTAGCTGTAAGACCTTAAGACTGCATTCTGAAGAATTTGTTCACCACTAAACAAATGGTGAGGATTCTCTCCCCAAAGGAGGGAATTTGGGATATCTTTATACATATATGATAATGTATGTATGATATGAAATAGTGTGGTCCTAGAAGTATAGTGTGATCGCTACACTGGAATACTGCATATATTCTTTTTCTCGGTTCTACTACTGGCTTCGTGTGAAACTTTGGGAAAATTTCTTGAGGATCCTTTTAACTTCCATTATTTTATTTCTGACTATTGTGTGAGTATCTATTGCCTCAATAAGTATTTGCTGATTTATATTATGTATATAGTAAAATACCTTAAATTCTACAGAAGAAATATATAATGCAAACAAATGATACTTAAATTTAGCTATTTTAAGATATAATTTGAAAACTTCAAAATAATGACTACCATTTTCAAACGTAATTTTTTTCAGAATAAATGTATCTCAAAATCTACTTGATGATAATTAATCTCAATTGTCCTTTGTCTTGTTTTTGTATGAACTAAATAATGAACATTTTAATTAGAGATTTGAAGAGATAAAAGTATTATAATAGGCCCTAGGTCCTCTTAGGTTTTAAAAAATCAATATAAGTTGTTAGCATTAGAAATCTTTGGAAGGCATCTATAGGAACAAACTTTTCTGAAAAAAAAATTGAAGTATGATGTTTAAGAGTCAACTTTCTGTGGAGATAACAGTAACACCCGTAAGTATTTAATCATTAGTGAAACGGTAGTATATCTTATTTTTATTTAATACAATTCAATCCTCATTGCTGTCACCAATTTCTGTAAGCATTTTAGCACCTTTCATTAGAAATTAATGTTTTACAAGCATTACGCTTTTTATAATTACCACGTGTTTATTATCTTACCGTTAAGTATATGTCATGGGTCCAAAATAATGTCTTTAAAATTCTTCTAATTTCTAAAAAGATAATTTAAAATGATTTTTAATGGCTTTTACTAATTCGAGTGTTTTCAATAAAAATTCTAATAAAACAAGTTAATAAGGTCCTTATTCTTTTGTGATTTAAAGAAGAAACAATGATTATGTTGTATATTTCAACTCCTTCTGACAATGATTCTAATATGCTTTTCTATTTTGCTCTACCTATGAAAAAATGGCTGGCTTAATAAATTGAATTTAAATGATTCTAATGAAGTGCTCATATAAGAACCATGAGATGACTATAACAGAGCCAAAAAAGTTAAGTAAAGCTTCATAAATGCTTGGTGATGCGATCTAATCATCCATTTACATTTGGGGAGTTCAAATCAGAAGACCTGGGAAAGTGTAAATTCATATAAGAAGAGCAGATAGAAAGAATAATGGGAAAAAGAGAAGACAGTTTTAGAGAATTAAATTAATGTTAATAGATAACAATAGAGGAATAACTTTAAGAATAATTTTCCCCTTAAGACAGAATGAATACAAGAAATACGTTGTTTATAAAATATGACGGGAGCGATTTTCTTTTAATAATAACAATAAAACCTAAGAGTTGAAGTAACAACAGATGTCACCATATCAAAACTGTGACAACTCATTTAATTTAGATGTGAGAAAATGCTCTCACCATTTCATATGAAATTAATGTATAAAATAATTTTTAAAAAGGATTTAGAAAAAATTGCAAACGATAGAGAGTTTTTGTTTTCTTCAATTAACTGTTTGCTGAAAGAGAATAGGGAGTGAAGTAGGAGAGAGGAAGGGAGGGAAGAAAGAAGGAAAGAAGGAAGGAAAGAGGGAAAGAACCGCATAACTCAATAAGAGGGAAAAGGGTACATCTGTAAACAGATGTCCTCTACTTGGAAGGCTAACCAAAACATATTAATACTTCCAGTACCCCCATTCTGGGTAAGATAAAAGTGAAATCAAGTACTGTTGAACACAAAGTCTCTCCAGGTGTATACACAATCTCCTAAGGGGCACCTGTGCTTAACTCTATCACAGCCACTTCAAAGTCTAAAGCCTCTATTCTAAATCTAATTCATCACTCCTCCCCACACCCCCTGCCCCTCTGCATTCCCTAGTGCAAGTACCATTTCCCCGATCTATCTAGCTAGATACATTGGTGTGCTTACTGACACCTACCTACCTTTGTTTCAAATGCTACTTACTATTGTTTCAGCGTCAGCACTGCCTCTTGAGGTACTATCCCACTGCCTCCAATGTCATCGTCCCTGTTCATTCTTGTACTGCTATATTATCTAACAGTGAATTTGGTCATGCCACTCTCTCACTGAAAAACCTACTATGAGCAGAGGTTAGATTAGGTCGGCCTCTGCCACCTCCACCCTTGCAATCGACTTCCAGATAAAATGAGCAAAAACTCTTCCTCTCCCCCCAATTCCATGACTTGTTAACCAAAACCCTCCCCAAGACTTTTACACATGCCTGTGGATATTAAATTCTCCAGTCACTTCAGCCTCTGGGCCCTGCCTCCTTCATGTATCATATATAACTAACTCAGCCCACCCCTTGATTTTCACAAACATTAAAATACCTACTCACATAAATACAAGTTCAGTGAACTTGGAGATTTGGGAAGAGGTTGAAGAGTGAATTAAACATTAGCAATACAAATAACTTCAAATGGAGCAAAGAGTTAATCATTCTTAAAATATCCCTCATTTTCCCTTATGCTGTGAATATTTACTAACGTGTTTATGAACATTTTTTCCCTCCGCTTTTCTTTTTCTTGTTGAGTTCTCCCATCATTGCTCTGTTCCTGATCTCCTTATCTAAGAACTCCAAATTGTTCTCCCTTCATTTTTTAGCTACTTCAGCTAACCCTCCCCCAGCCTCATGTACGTTAAACCCGTCAGGCTTGTTCAATAAACCCCATCAAGGCACAGACCAAATGACTCTCCATTTGATTTGCTCCTCTCTCTTAGAAAGCAGCTGTAGTCATAAAAAAGAGAAAATAGGTGAAGCTAAAAAATAAATACCATAAAAACAAACATCATTGAGGAGTCCATTTCCTATGTGATAAAATCCAGACTCCTTACTTTATCCCGTAAGAACCTACTTTCTACCCATATCTTCAGCCTTTTTTTGAGGATTTCCCATTCTTCTAATTCTCCAGATTCAAGAAACTTGTCATCTTTTCTCAAACAAACATGACAGATTCTTTGTGCAATCTATTGCTTTTTCCTGGATGGCCCAAGCCACATTTCTTTTCTTAATGGACTCCTACCCATGCTTCAGTATCCTTCTCAGGTGATCCCTCAGCCCCTACGCAGATAGTCTTGACCTCACACAGCACATGCATTTTACTTTATTTTATTTTTTTAATTTTTATTTTATATTGGAGTATAGTTGATTTACAATGTGGTAGTTTCAGGTGTACAGCAAAGTGGCTCAGTTATACATATACATATATCTATTCTTTTTCAGATTCTTTTCCCATATAGGTTATTACAGAATATTGAGTAGAGCTCCCTGTGCTATACAGTAGGTCCTTGTTGATTATCTATTTTATATATAGTGGTGTGTATATGTTAACTCCAATCTCCCAATTTAACCCTCCCCCACCACTTTCCTCACTTGGTAACCATAAGTTTGTTTTCAAAGTCTGTGAGTCTGTTTCTGTTTTGTAAATAAGTTCATTTGTATCATTTTTCTAGATTCCACATAAAAGTGATATTATATGATAGTTGTCTTTCTCTGTCTGACTTACTCCACTTAGTATGATAATCTCTAGGTCCATCCATGTTGCTGCAAATGACATTCATTCTTTTTCATGGCTGAGTAATATTCCATTGAATATATGTACATCTTCTTTAAGCACATTCATTTTAATTGTTGGAAAACATGTCTGCCTCCTTCTCAAAAATGGGTGCTGCTTCACTAGTCAGCGGCTGTGTTCTGTAAAAGTAGAACAGTCTTGATATTCTACAATCTTACTGCCTTTGAGGGAAAGTGGTCAATGTGACGATATTTCTTACACATTTTATTCACAGAGTTCCATAACCTAATCCCTTTAAAGCTGTATTATTATTATTTTTTAATTTTTATTTTATATTGGAGTAGAGTTGATTTACAATGTTGTGGTAGTTTCAGGTGTACAGCAAAGTGATTTAATTATACATATACATATATCTATTCTTTTTCAGATTCTTTTCCCATATAGGTTATTACAGAGTATTGAGTAGAGTTCCCTGTGCTATACAGTAGGTCCTTGTTGATTAAAGCTGTATTATTTTTTATACAGCATAGCCCCAGGTTGAATTTTCAGAATCTTACTCTCTTAAAATATGATTAATTTTTTTGTATTCCAATGACTCACTTTAGGTGGAAGGATTTATATCCTCGCAGATATCTTGGAGATGATCTGCTCCAGGAGTTCTCAAACTCTCTATTTCTCCTGGCACATCTGAAGGCTAACATTTTTGTGCCACTCACTCCCTCTGGCTCCAGGGGCTCCTGGTAGAAGGTGTAGACTGGAGTTTCAACCCTGCTGTAGCTGGTGCCAGACCTGGAATGCCATATTCTGACCCGAGTTATGCCAGATAGACCTGAGAGTTGCTGTCCTGGTCCCAACCTCCAATCTTAACAAAAGAAAACTGAGGCACAAAGAGGTTAGCTGACTTGCCTGTGTCATCCATCTAATTAGAGAGCATCAGGGCTGGATCTAGAGCTCAAGTCTTCTGGGCTCTTTGATAAGGCAGTAAGAACTATGACTGGTGTCTTGAGAAATCCCCCACCTCAATGTTTATGTGACAGTAACGTGGTCACTTACACATTCTGGATTAAAATCTCTCCATTTTTGAGCCATTGTTGTCACATAGAAACTGTCTTGACTGAATTTAGCCTATAAAAAGTAGAATTCATCAAAATGTATTTTTTCACTCGTGATGTGAAATTAAGGTTTTGACAACTTTTTCCACATTGTAATTGGTTGTTTGAGGTTGACACAAATTTAACTCAAGGCAAGATACTATTAATCAGGAATTTCGAAGAATTTAGGAGAATGTTAACTATCTTCAGTGTATGTGTGACAATGACTTTGAACTGAGAGGGTAGCTACCAGGTTAGTGCCCAGAAACAAACATGAGAAATAGTTGGGTACAAAACCCAACTTGGGGATCACAAATAATTTCTTAAAGTAGATCTGTTTATTCACAAAAAGTATCCTAATGTTATGACAGCTCAGGAATGGCTGAGTAGTCTCTGCACCACACCCTGTGGACAGTGGGAATTTTGCACAAAACAAAGGTTTATAATCAGTCTTTTTGGCAGACCAAGTGACCTGCCATTAGGGTAATCTAACTGGGAGAAGATAACAGCATGAATGAACAATAAGCAAGGCAAAGTTTACCCATTTATTTCAACTAATAATAGAGTGTCTTAATCTTTTAATGAGATATTGAAAAGGAAACACACACACACACATACATACACACACTTTTAAAAAACCCCACTAACACAGAGGCAGAGCAAGATTTTTAGCTGATGTTCAAGGGCTGAATATTTAGGTCAGAACTGAAGTTCAAGGAGAGATGGTAAAAAGAATTGCTTGTTTTGAACTTAATGGAGAAAAAATGGATGCACACTTTTGTATCAGCACTGTCTTGTAAATGTGATTTTAAAAAATGCTGTTAGAAATCACTGGCTTGGTTGAGAAATAGATTTCCAAGTTGTCATAGGAATGAAACCAATATTTTGCCAGTGAATAGCTCTACCCCCGAGCAGCCTTGATGAACAAGATCAAGGCCAGATTGTAGTCCCTTGAAGCACTGATGATAAGCACTTTATGGTTAAAGGACACAAATTACCCTTGGAATCATAATGTAGGTACCCTGGATGTAAGAATAATGTGATTCAAACTAATTTCAGCCTGCGCCAAGCAGGAAGAGAAAGTCCTTTGGGCATTCAAGAAGAACATTTAGACAAAGCAAAACAAAAGGGGAATTTGTGGTTATCAGGAAGCTGTTGCTCATTTATATTTCACTGAAGATTTAAAATGTCAGGCAAAAGAATGTAGCTATGACACACAGAGAAAGAAATTTGGAATGTACATGGTTTGTAACTAAAAAAAATCAAATAGAAGGAATGGTAAGCAACAGGAAAATTGAAAAGGTGTTCTCTTGAGTTTCCTAAAATTATTTATTTTGGAAACTCAGATGGGTTAGAAATATCAACACAGGCTTCTCTTATATCTCAACAGGAAGATTGAAAAGGTGTTCTCTTTAGTTTCCTAAAATTATTTATTTTGGAAACTCAGATGGGTTAGAAATATCAACACAGGCTTCTCTTATATCTCATTATGATGCCTCATATGAATTAGCACTCTTCTATGTTAATCAAAGCGAATCCCTTCCAATTATACAGATTGCTATGAAAAATCATGAGACATCACATTTTACTAAATGGGAAATACTATTGATCTAACAAGATCCACTGAATAATGGAAGGGGTCCATTTTCATTACATATTCCCTCTAGCAAGGTTGAATGTATATACTGATGAAAGATGAAAGAATTAATCGATTTTTAGAGTTTCAGATACCTACAGAATTTCAGATACATACATGATAATTGGTTAATAGACATAAATAATATTTTACTTGCCTATATCCTCATATTACTCTGCTGAAAACTGTTTAGGATATGTTTAATAAATATCAGTTCTTCCTTTTAGGAGTTTGCAATCAGAAACTGATGACAATAAAACAGAGAAATACATAAAAGGAGAGATAGCTTTGTAAACCACACTTACAACGATGTTCAAATATAAATGCCTTTGATTCCTTACAAATGTGGAAGAGATGTGCTTATCAAGAGGGGATAAAAAGACAATATCTGTTATTAAGAAGTAAGTTCTTGGTGCTAGCAGATTATATTGAACAGTTCTTTAATGTCTGTAAGAGGTGACTTTGTTTATCTATCTATCTATCTATCTATGTAACTATCTTTATCTATCCTTCCAAATGAAAGAAGATATAAAGTAAAATGATCAAAGGAAGTGGGTAGTGAGCAGACACATAATGTGGTCCAATCAGAGGGTATACAAGAAGAGAGAAAAATGACTAGTACGGCATTTAAAAAATAGGATGAAATACTTTGCAATTGAGCCAGAGGATCTTACACATGATTTATAGGACAAATTAAAAAAATTATATGGCCTCAGAAAAGTCTGGCATATACAAAACAACAGGTGAAAAAGATAACTTCGGCAGAAGAACTGACGACTTATAGGAAAGAAATATTGTAACTTGGGATTCCGGGGACCTGAGTCTGTGGTTAAACGAACAGGAGTTGAAGGATTACATATAAACCATAGAACAAACTTAACAGGTGATAGAGTCAAATTCTTATTTTTCACTGAAATAACAAATTGTTTGACTTGGACTATAGCACTTTTGAGAAAATATGATTTGGTCATTAAAATGACTAAAATAAACAGACAATGGAACCACTACTTCGTGTATCTGGAATATATTAATGATCAAATTGAGAAACAGTATACATGATACAGGTGTTCGTGTGGCCATCACTCAACAAGTATTAATTGGCTGCTCTTTGTAATACATTAGAGCAAGTAGTTACTATACAAAATGCCAATTGAACACAGAGTACTTTTTTGTTTATTCTGTAAAAAATCCTTCAGAAGAGTTGAAAAGAAAGCAAATCAGATTCAGAAAATGTCACGACTGAGAAAGCAGATTTAATTAGGAACTGGAAATAGAAATGGAAAAACAACCAAGAGTCAGTGAGGAGTTTTATTTGGGAGCTTTCTTATTTATCAGTGTTCTTTACCGACACATGGATATTGGATATGGGAAAAGTTAAAGACGGATGATAAATTTCTGTTTAATATGAATTGGTCACGGAACTTGTCTTACAGCCAGATGCAATGTGCAGGACAGAGGTGAGTACAGAAATTGATTTCTTATATATGTGCATTCATCCAGTAAACATTTTTGTGCTCATGTTATTTTGCAAGCACTGTCTGGGCACTGGGGTTCCAACATGAATAAAGTATGGCCTCTGCCATCAGTGAGGCAACTGAGATGAAATAGCTAACTAACTTGCCAAGCAATGGGGGTTACCCCATGGAAAGTGGAAGCTAGGGGAAAGAAGGTGAAGGGTCTCTAAAGCAGATGAGGTGAGAGTCAGACTAAATGAGGAAAGAGGCTCAGAAGCCAAGGAGAGAGAGTTGTGTAATTGGTTATCAGCAGTGTCAAATTCTGTACATAGGTCAAGGAGCATCAAGATGGAGAAGTGCCATTTCGTTTTGGCAGTGAGCGTGTTACTGGAGACCTTGGCAAGCCTAGCTTCTGGGAAGTGGCGTGGGTTAGGGCTGGACTGGATCGAGTTCAGGAGTATTTTTTACGGAGGAACTGAATGCATCTGGTGCACTCTAGGAGTCGGGAGAGGAAGGGGAGGGAAACAGTTGTTCGAGGGTGTGTGTATTTTTTGAGGCCGAGGGATATCTGAGACGCAGGAACCCCCACCCACAGGCTCCTGAGTTCTATTTTGTGCAAAATGTAGCTTTCACTAGCAATGAGGAAACAGCATTTACATCTACGAGTAGCCTTTGTTGAGCTTGTTCGCTCTCTCCAGCAGTGAGTCACTCTGTAATACTGACCCTGCCATTGAAGTCAGCAGATTCTATTTGGAGAGCGTTGGTGATTGTGGGCGAAGTTGTTTAAAAAGTTGACAAAAACCTTTACTCTCCTTGGTATGCTAAACACCTGCTTGCACTGGTTTTGACGACTGAGTATCAGCCTGGGCCATGAGAATGCTATATTTGAGTCAAAGTAGAGGGAAGTCTCCTCTTGTGAAGGAGCGAAATGTACATGACACAGGAAGAAGTTATAATACTTTCTATTTTGGTTTCCTCTCTTTTGAAAAGAATATTAAAAAGAAAAGTGGTTCTGCATATGCCAACTTCAATTAAAATGCTAAATAATAGTTGCGGTGGTTCCCCACCTCTGCCAAAGGGACCGCGTCCACCGTGACCAGCCACCTGTCTCCCTTTATAAGAGATCAACACTGCTGCCTCATCCAGCACGCTGGGCTGACACTAAATATCAGTGTGATGATGAATCAAAAGTCAACAGCAGCAGAGTTTTATTTACCAAGAAATGACCCTTAGTAAGGTCATCTCTTTTTGAGAGGACATTACAGTCATTAAGGTTGAAACACTTATGCAGAGCGTCTTTAGAGCCCGATTAAGGCATGAGGTATAGGGTTAGCAATCTTTGGTGTTTCCAGTTTGATCGAATATGTAAATACATATATGCCAACATGCTGGCCGAAGATGTTTGGGCAGATAGTAAAATGGCACATGGTTTGTGATGGCTTAGCTAGACAGTGAAGGTCATAGAACTAGAAATTTAAAAATCAGTTACGAAACAGGTTAAAATTGCAGTCAAGAGAGTGGGTTTGGAGTCTGTAGGACCTGGGTTTTAATGACAGCTGTGTCATTTCCTAGCTGTGTGGCATCAATCAAATGATTTCAACTTTTTAAGCCTCTGTTTCCTCATCGATAAGATGCAAATAACACCAGTGACTAACGTATATTGTTGTTTTAGGGATGAAATGACACAGTGCGTGAAGCTTAACCCAAGACCAGCCATATAGGAAATGCTTCATAAATAATAGCCTTTATTTCCCTGAAATCAAATATCATCAATTCCTTGTTGATCAGGAAGATATAAACCATTAGTGCTCTTTAAAGGTCTGAGAGCAAATATGAAAATGAATGTAGGAAACAGCTTGTTGTGAAAATGCTATATTTGGAAAACAATCGTAGTATGCCTAAGAGAAAAAGAGAGAGCATCATGAATTCAATCTAATCTAAGAGGATTGAAATAAGAACATCTTAATCACTAAACAGAACCCAGAAAGAGAACCTAAAGTTATAAAAGTTATATTCACTTATAAAATTTAATAAGATTCTGATTTTACTAAGTTAAAAAAATCATCTCTATTAAATGCAGAAATTAGCTTTATTATACGCATAAAGAGTCTCAGCGCTCTTGTTCAAATTAACAGTAAACAATTATTCCAAGTAGGTTCTATGGGACATATTAGCAATAATCAGATACCAATCAGTACCCTTCTCTCCACATGTAAAATGCCCTACTCCATTTGTAGAATAACTTGATGGCTGAGTTCTTCGTTACATTATCTCTTTTATGATCCCTGGTTCGTCATTTAGTATGGAGGCCCTAGAGCCCTCTCTGCCATCAGTCAGACCCAGACCTTCTGCCACTTCACAGACCCCGGGTTTAATCGAAATGCCTGGCTCACCAAACCCTGTTCACATCATTCATTTTTCCATTCTTAGAAGAACTTTGTCAGTTTGAGATATGTCATTCTATCTGTAAACAGAACCCAGAAAGGAAATCTGAAAGTTATCGAGCATGGATGGTCAATTGCTAAAGGATCCTAAATCTCAGTGAACACTGGGCCTAAATGATACCCTTAAGGAGAAGCCAGAAATCCATCTTGCTAGCGCTCATCTTGGCCTGCTGAGGAAAAAGTAGACCCCTGCCCTTTACCAAATATATACTCCATTTTTCTAAGCAAGAAAGAAAACTGCAAAGGCAAGGCCATGTGGAGAACCGGCCACTTACTGGGGTCGGTTGACTGAAATTCCACTTGACAAAGCCTTTTTTAGCCTTTCTAGCCCAAAGTGACCTCTCTGACGCTGGTTGCCTACTTAATTGATGTTTTGCCATTTGTATTCATGTATCCTCAGGCTATGAGCCATCAGAGGGCACCGTCTTTAGGTCTCTGTTAGAGCAACAGATCATGAAGACTTGTTCCCCCTTTCTCCGAATCTCCTCAGAGCCAAGGGGTCCTGGAGTCTGGGAGACAGGGAAGAAGAAAGGCGGAAGGGAATTTGGGTTCTGCATTTTGCTTTTGTCAACCTTCTGTAAGTCATTCAGCCTCACTGACAGTGATTTTTTTGTATGATGGAGGTAATTATAGATACCAGCTTGAAAAATACTTTGATATCCTCAGATAAAAGAGACTCTGAAAGGGCAGAGGATAATTATTATTAGCAGCTCAATGGTTCTTAGCTTTTTCCATATGCAGCTTCCTCCAGGGAAGCTAAATCCATCAAAATAAAACCAGTTTGAGAGAAAAGGTATGATACAAAACTATTTAAACGAGGAAAATGACTTCAAAAAGATGAACTAGATGAAACATAAAAGTGAAATAAAAAATTAAAGCAATGACATGCTTCTAAAGAAATCTCTGCACTATTGTCAGGAAGAAATTTAACATCACACACGAGTTGTGGTAGTCATAGCGGCATCTTGTATTTGTATAATGTCTTTCCCAAGAAGCTTACAGCTCTTTTGCGATATAAAATGATACTTATTAAATCTTCAAGATGCTAGTGGGCTGATTTCTAAGTGAGATAATTGAAGGCTGATCCACTTAATGGACTAAACCAGTAGAAAAGTGAGAATTAGAATCCAGTTTTTCCAACAGACAATACAGAAGCCAGCAATAGGAGGATCTACCATCTCGTGGTTTACATCGAAAATCTCTCTGTTGGAATCTAGTTAGCTGAAAGGTACAGAGGGAATTTTTGGCATTTGTTCTGACTTTTGTCTTACCATTTAGCAAGTATTAAAAAACAGTTATTTATGAAGGTCCTCCTAGGAATCTGATCCTTGCTAAGAGAATAAAAATAGGGAATTAAAAAAAAAAACACAAGTATAATATCCAGTGTCTAGCCACAAGAAGATCATGATGTAATTGAGGAGAAAAGACATACACAAAGCAAATTGTGGACAAAATATTATTTTATATTTCAGTATTAAATGCTATCTATTCTGTATACAGATGGCCAACAAACACATGAAATGATGCTCAACATCACTAATCATTAGAGAAATGCAAATCAAAACTACAATGAGGTATCACCTCACACCAGTCAGAATGGCCATCATCAAAAAATCTACAAACAATAAATGCTGGAGATGGTGTGGAGAAAAGGAAACCCTCTTGCACTGTTGGTGGGGATGTAAGTTGATACAGCCACTATGGAAAACAGTATGAAGGTTCCTTTAAAAACTAAAAATAGAACTACCATATGACCCAGCAATCCCACTACTGGGCATATACCCTGAGAAAACCATAATTCAAAAAGAGTCATGTACCACAATGTTCATTGCAGCTCTATTTACAATAGCCAGGACATGAAAGCAACCTAAGTGCCCATCGACAGATGAATGGATAAAGAAGATGTGGCACATATATACAATGGAATATTACTCAGTCATAAAAAGAAATGAAATTGAGTTATTTGTAGTGAGGTGGATGGACCTAGAGTCTGTCATACAGAGTGAAATAAGTCAGAAAGAGAAAAACAAATACCGTATGCTAACACATATATATGGAATCTAAAAAAAAAAAAAAAAATGGTTCTGAAGAACCTAGGGGCAGGAGAGGAATAAAGATGCAGATGTAGAGAATGGACTTGAGGACATGGGGAGGGGGAAGGGTAAGATGTGACAAAGTGAGAGAGTGGCATGGACATATATACACTACCAAATGTAAAATAGATAGCTAGTGGGAAGCAGCCACATAGCACAGGGAGATCAGCTCGGTGCTTTGTGACCAGCTTAGAGGGGTGGGATAGGGAGGGTGGGAGGGAGACGCAAGAGGGAAGAGATATGGGGATATATGTATATGTATAGCTGATTCACTTTGTTATACAGCAGAAACTAACACACCATTGTAATTATACTCCAATAAAGATGTTAAAAAAATAAAAAATAAAAATAAAATAAAATAAATGCTATCTACTCTGAAGAGCTTTCCATGATTATGGTACTGGAAAGTAAATTTTTTTAAAACATCTGTAGCACTCCTAGAACTATGTTTCTTTTAACGTTTGTAAGAGGCAGATATCATGTCACACCTTCTCTCTGGGGTCAGAGTTCAAGCTTATCGAGAGTAAGAACCATGTTTTATTTTATAGTAAATTTCAGTCTGTGCTTCACATTGTCCAAGACACAACATAAAGGCATGTCTGTTGAATGACATACTGATACAATAATTTTTAAATATAACAGTTAACTACATTACAAGGACAATATGTGCAACAAAATTGCTGAGCATGTTTTCATTCATGATTAAAATCCATTAGGCTCCAAACAATTAGGAAATAATCACTCCATTCCTGATATTCTTTGAGTGACTCAATAGCAGTTACAAATTAAAGTTAAAAAGTTCCTTACTATTATTTCACTGTTCTTCAAAACTATAGGAACTTAACTTTGTTTTACTTTCCTCAATAGAAAGATGATATAAGAAATAAAGGAAAGTGAGAAACCTGCATTATCATCCTATCTTCAAGATTTCCTTGTCATCTTTGCAGCCCTTAGCCCCCTTACTTTAGCAGGGATAAGAGAAAGAGGACAGACTAAAGAAAACAGAAGCCAGGAGTTCCAGAATGTATTTGGAAAGACAGCTAGTATTCTGCTTAATTTCCTTCCCTGGCAGCGGCAGATGGGAATGGAAAAGGCTGCCTGCTTATGTGTCCCTGGAATAAGGTGAGTTAGTGGTCTGGGTTAGAAGTGCAGGATAACTTTTCCAACTCACCAAAGGAAAGGAGGAAAAATAATTGAGTGATAGCTCACTTTCTTCTTTGAAAAAATAGCACCTACTTTGCATGAATATCTGATAATCATGCGTTTAAGCAAAATGTTCCTAAATGAAATTAAGTTTTCCTTTCACTCATTGGGTGTAAAATAGTTCATATTTACATATTAAATAGTGACCCAGGCAGAGAGCTATACATACACAGTTAAGTATGCAATTCCCTTCCTCCGAGATGCTCTCAGTCCTAGAAACAATGACTTAGCAGGGACACATAGGACTTTCCCAGAGAACTAAAATAGTAACTAAACATTTTTAAATAAATCAGTATGTGATTTACATTATGCATAAGCTTAGGACCAATTTTGCCATTTCACTTATCTCACCACCCTCTTCCATTCTTCTGTGAGAGGGAGAAAATGATAGGAAAAGAAGTAAGGATTTTCACTCCTTCACTCCTGGGGTGAAGTGAAAACCCCTTTCTTGAGAGGTTTTAGATTTATTTTGACTATCCAGCACCATGACCTTTTCAGGTAACATTCCTTTGTTTTCTGAACTGCATGGAATAACTTCGCAGGGGAAGCCATGATGTCCAGGCCACCCAGGGTCAACCAAGTTCAACTCCTATTCCCATTGTAGGGAGTGAGACACTGGAGTTGGCTTTGCCCAAAAACAGCCTGTGTCCATGTGGTAGAATGAGCTTGATATCACCAAGCTCTAAACTCATAGCCTGAGTCCTGCTTTCAGAAGGAAAGGACTCCAAGCCCTTCAACTTTGCCATTATGCAAGTTTTTAATTACTCATGAGGGCGCTGATAGCCAGGGCCCTGAGACAGTATCATCATGACCAAGGCGGGTGCCTCAGGATGATGCCAAAGGGATGAAGGGTTCACCTTTGAGAGCATATTTTCTTTCTACCAACACTGAAGGGAGTCCAAGGAACAGGATCTTGGATTTCTACTGGTATAGGTTCATTAACCCAAATCCCTCTAATTCACCATAATTTGTTATGGCATTCCCACTGTCCTCATTTTCCAAAAAGTTGATCATCTCAACAACTTAATGAAGTAATGACAAATTTGATTGATAGGCCAAACCTCCATTAGACAGATGGACTTTATATTTTGAGCCTTCTCTGGCACTTGAGTACATGCATCAAAATTGGGTAGATGAAATTTTAACTGTAGAAGAGAGAAAACTCAGTTGACTATGTATAGAATGCTTATTTTTCTCCTGAATCTGTTCTCAGTAAAAATCTTATTTTCAGAAGACTTTTGCTAAACTATTAGTGTGCCACATATAATGATTTATAAATGCTGCCTAATAAATCACTTCCCTGGCTCATAGCTAAATATTAGTATCCCTTTTGTTTTTACAGAGAGACAAAATGAAAGTCATAGATTAAATTAATGGAAGGAAAGTGAACTACAAACCATGGTGACTTCTACTTTGGCAAAGTGAATTATTCATGAAAACTCTATTGCAAGTTTCCAGTGCCAAAGGTAGTCCTTAGGATGATTTTTTTTTCTCAGCCTCTGGGCCCTGAGAGTAATTGCAAATGGGTAGCAATTACTTCTGACATCTTCCCACTTCATATCCAGTGCCCTAATCCCACCTACTTTTCTGGAACCAAGTATTTAGTGACCTTAACCAAGCTTATGGCTCTCCAAACTCTTTTCTGAGTTATTCCTTTCATCTCTACCCTGCACTGGACGCCCACAGTGTCCGTAATTGCTATAGTCACACACACACACATGCACACACACAGAATATTAGAAGAACGTTTTCTTATTGTAGGCTCAAGATCATTCACGCTGAGGTATGAATGACTACTATGCTTATGAATTTTAAGAGAAGTTTGTTAATTAAAATGAAACTTCAGATGGATGTGATATGCTGGGGAGATGGTCTTTAACTTTCTTGTCTCCTTGTTTATGCCCTAATGTCCACCTGCCCAACTCCCATCTTCCAAACAATACCGAGCAGAGTTAGTTGGCAAGTGGTATTCTGCTTCTGAATGATTTCTTGAGAATCTAGACCTTGACACGGAGACTCTGCGGACCTCAGCCATATTGAAAGCAGTCTCCTAGCATACAGTCTGAGGAAGGGCTAAAAATCTAACTCCCTGCTCCCTAACTCATGACAGACAATACAGTACAGGAATGTAGAATAATAGCCTTTAGGTTCAACTTCTGGTGTGTGAATTCTGGCCCTGCCACTTAGTAGCTGCGTGACCCTAGACCATTTATTTAACCTCTTCATAAAATGGGGACGCTAATAGTTATTAGCTCATCAAATGATTTTAAGGATTCATTGATATAATAAATATATGGTGCAGTACCTGGCATAAATTAAGTACTCAATCAATGTTAGCTATTATTATTAGAGCAGCAGTCATTATTATGTACCATAACACCATCTAACAGAAAATCCCCAAGTGGGCATCTTCAGGGTGTACCTGTGGTTACAGCCCTTTCTGAACATCCTGGTATTTAGTGCTTCATCTATTTTTTTCTGTCTTTCGTTATTTATTTGTGGGTGCTGTGCACCAGGCACTGTGCTAGGAGCTGGCAACTACAGTGAGCGACGTAATTATGGCTCCTATGCTGATGAAGTTTCCAGTGCAGAAAGAGTAACGGAGAGAACTAATTACACAACCCATTTCAATGATGATAAGCCCTGTGCAAAACACACGTGTTATGAAAGCAGGTAATGTTTGGGGGGGGGAGGCTAACAGCCAGGACCGAGAAAGAACCCATCCTGAAGGATGAGTAGGAATTAGATAGTCCAGAGTTGGGGGCAGGACAGGAGAAAACAAGTCAGTGGAAACGTGGTGTGTTATGGACTGAATATTTGTGTGCCCCACCCTTGCAAATTCATTTTGAAGCCCTAACCCTCAATGTGATGGAGATGGAGCATTCAGGAGGTAATTCGGATTAGATGAGGTCATGACAGTGGAGCCCTGGTGATGGGATTAGTGTCCTAATATGAAGAGAAAGAGAATTCAGAACTCTCTCTTCTCCCTGTGAGGACACAGCAAGAAGACAGCCATCTGCAAGCCAGGAAGAGAGCCCTCACCGGGAACTGGATTGGCTGGCAGCTTGATCTTGGACTTTCCAGCCTCCAGAATTGCGAGAAATAAATATCTGTTGTTTAAGCCTCCCAGTCTACGGTATTTTTGTTATGGCAGCCTGAGAAGACTAAGACATGGTGGAAGGTTGCATCAGAAGAGGTGGTAGGAAGCCGGGATGGCTGGAGAAGAGGAGAGTGGTGGTGGTGGTGATTGGGAGGCATGAGGTGAGCGGTGCAGAATTAGGATGGAGTCAGGGCAGGGTCTGGAGAGGTCAATTGTTCTCAGTCAGGGACAGGTATTTGGCAACGCTTGGTGATATTTTTGGTTGTCATATCTGGGGGTAGGGAGTTCTACTGGCATCTAGTAGGTAGAGGCCAAGGGTGCTGTTAGACATCCTACAAGGCAGTGGACAGCCCCCTCCCACCCTCCATCCCCCAGGAATTTTCCAGCTAAAAGTGTCAACAGAGCCAAGCTTGAGAAACCTTGGGATAGACAGGTCATCATGTGGGATCTTGAAGGGCAGGTTCAAAGCATTGTGCTTTATCATGAGAATAAGGGGAATCCATTGAAGGAGTGTAAGAAAACCTGTGATGTGATTATATTTGGTATCTTGGAAAGCATCTCTGGCTGCTCTTAGGGAAGAGCAGCTGATAGACTTGTGCCAAATTTTTTTTTTTTTTTTAAGTCAAAGTCAGATGAGAGATGTTGGTGGCTTGGACCTTGTTTGCCTTCAAAGATATATCCCCCAATTTCCTAAACTTTGAACTGGGGAGTGAATTAACTAGATGTGGAGGAGAAGCAGAGAAAATAATTGGACTCCAGAGACGGGGAGATGTGCTTTTCTTTGGGACGTTTTGAGTCTGCTGAAAGCACGTCTTCTTCTCCTCCTGAGGATGCGTGAGTCACTGCTGACTCTGCCCTGGCTGATGGCTACCACACAGGCCTCAACACCTGCTCCACCGTCTCCACCTGCTTTTCTCCTTCCATTCTGCACGTCTGACTGAGAATCGTCTCTTGCGAGCTCCTCTGCCAGGTTAGACTCACTGTAGAAACAGATGTGTGCTGATTACTGCTACATGGATACCCAGAGTCTTCCCTGGCCCAGTGTGAAATCTTATGTCTATCAATCGTGTCAAATGCTTTGAAAATAGAACACCTGTCTCCTACTTCAAAACTGCATTTCTAACAAATTCCACAAATCAGCGGTCTGTCATGCCTGATGCTGCCAGGCACATGGTATCGAGACAGCCAGGATTTCCCAAGATTATCCGGATTTTATGTTATTTGATGCTTTTCAATAAAAATAATTCATCATGGATCTTTGTAGCTACATCTAATGGCTATCCTAAATCCTTTCTGAGAAAAAGGCAAGGTGTTAATATATCTAATTGTGATTTAACTTTTAGATTGGAAAGATTTTCCACTACCTAAATTCATAAATCAGAAGAAATCCTGACTGGGTAGTGACAAATAGGGTTGCCGTATCTGTGAGTCATAGTATTACTTGATGGGAACAACAGACAAAACGGTCTGACATACATGGAGGCATCTAGAGTTGGCTGTTCCAAGATGCATATATGAGCCAGATATAGGTAGACCAGGGTCCCTTGAATTGAGGACTGGGAAGATCTGGAAAGTAAATGTGTGAAGCAGTCAGATGTAAGAGAATAGTGAGTGCTTGAAACTCCTGGGAACTAGAGTGGATATGTCCACCTACAGGTGTTCCAATTAAAAAAAGAAAATTAAGCAAGGTGCTGCCAGGTAAAGCACGTGTGCAAGCATCAGTTGGCCAATAACTGCCAGTCTGTAAATTCTGATCAAGGGGAAAATAAAATAAAAAAGCTAAAGATCTCCACTGGAAACTTCAAATCCAATGAAAGAGAAAATATTGCTAAAATATTGAAAGACCAAAAAAATGGATGTACTGTTGATACACAGTGGACTTTTTTATAAAAACCCTGTTCTCTTTTGTGACGTTATAATACTTATGGTGATCATATAAATAAAACTGTTTCTTTCATTCTCTTTCTTTCACCATCTTCTCACCACCAATCTCTTTCCTCCACGCACAAAACATTATCATAATATTAGGGGTGTGAGGTCAATCAGAGGAAGCAAGGAAATTCACAATCACTGTTGATCTTCTGTCCTTAATGTGTACTACCGCATCTGTAAGCCCAGAAAAGTAGGTCAGTAAAATCTGAAGGGACATATTAACTGTAATGCCTGGTGCATAATAGAGCACATTAAAGACAGACTTTCAGCCTTAACTCTTAATCTCTTCTCCAGCTTTGGTAGATTTAAAAATCTGATATTCTGAGCACAGCATTATGCTTCCCAGGGCTACAGCTGTGCATTGCTTTCTATCTTGGGAGGAGAAGTTTTTGCACAGGTCTAAGGAAATGCAACACAAGGGAAATGCCATTTTAACAAACTTCAAGGGAGGGGGAAAGTGCTCTTCTTTTTGCAGCAACAGAATTTTGCTGGGGTGGCAATGTTATACAGTTATCAAACAGATACATAAAAATGGAATTTTCAATTTAAGGAAACTCCAGTATTCTAACATTTGTATAGTGCCATTTATTCCTTAAGAACCCAAACACCTTTACACATATTAGGCACCATCCTTATCCCAAAGTTTACTTTCTGGGGCTATCCAGACCACTGTCATATTTGCTTAACTTTGCTCTGTGAGACAGGTGGAGATAGAGAGAGAGAATCAAAGTAGAGGGAAGGTGCTGGGATTTTGGTGGTAATAGATGGCTTTTGCAAAGGCTAAAGATGATGAAAGTATATGTGTTATGGCTCCTTCGTGTATTTCCCAGAAACTTTCTGTAAGATTCAGACCCACCAAACCCTTAGTGGGTTCCCTAAATCCTACATTCAACAAAGATCGACAAAGGTCAGGCATTGTCCTAAGTACTGTAAATGGGGTGGCGGCTGAGACAGACAGGTTTCCTACTCTCAAGGAGCTAAACTAATGGAGAGGGAGACAGTTAAAAGACAAACAAACCAGGAAAATGATACACACACTATGCAGAGAATTAGCTGAAGGCCTGGGTGTTTCCTTAGATTATATGGTCAAAGAAGACAATGCCCGGGTTGAGACAAGAGTGACAAAAAGGAGCCAGCCATGTAAAGATTCTAGAGAAAGGGCATTCCGGGCACTGGAAACAGCTAGTACCAAGATCACAAGTAGGGTGTGTTAGTTTCCTATGGCTGCTGTAACAAATAACCACAAACCTAGCAGCTTAAAAACCACACGGATTTATTATAGTTCTAGAGGTCAGAAGACCAACATGTGTTTCACTGGGCTAAGATTAAGGCATGGGCAGGTCAGCTTTCCTTTCAGAAGCTGTAGGGGAGATGTTATTTCTTTGCCTTTTCTAGAAGCCATCTACATTCCTTTGCTCATGGCCCCCTCCTCTGTCTTCAAAACCAGCAGGGTAACATCTTCAAATCTCTCTGAATTTGACTCTCCTGACCCCCTCTTTCACTTATAAGAACTCTTGTGATTACACATTTAGCCCACCCAGATAATTCAGGATAATCTCCCTGTCTAAAATCCCTAGTTTAATCACATCAGCAAAGTTTCTTTTGCCGTGTAAGACAGCATATTCACAGGTTCTGAAGGGTGGGCATCTTTGAGGAGCCAAGGTGGAAATCAGCATTTCTATGTTCTAGAGACAGAAAGAACCATTGTGGTCGGACTGTAACAGTGAAATAGAAAATGATGGGGCGAGGACCGGTCCTGACTTCCCAGTAGCAGCAATAGATGACATCACCACATTCGCTATTTAATTGGACTTCCTGCAGACCTGATACTGCCATCTGAGCATGCGGACATTCAGGCTTTGGGGTTTCTGACCTTCCTTGATTCATAGTAAACCGGGATTAGAATTCCTTAGTCTAATTCTCTAGTTGTAAATACAACAAAATTTTAGCATTTATTATATAGTATCTTTTTTCTGCTTCCTAAAATCATAGAATTTCAGCTCTCAGGAAAATTTGAAAGATTGCCTCATTGGGTTCTTAATTTTTATGAAAAAAAAAACACATTGAGATTTAGAGAAGTTAAATATCTTTCCTAAAAAGATGGACCTGAGACCAGAAGCTGACTGTGCAGTGTCGCTACCCATGTCTCTTGCGCATGATTACATTTAGGTGCGTGTTACCTTCCCTAATGGCAATTGCTTCTGTGGGTGCAGGGAGTTATGCTGGTCTGGACGCTCCCTGAGCCAAGCATGCATTGCTTCGCATGCATAGAACAGTAGGGGATGAATAATACTTGTTGAGTGAAAGGTTGAATCAGACCATTGTCCTTTTTTTTCACCCAGAAAAGATTTGGTGACACAGAAATTTCCTGATTTAGAGGATGCCTGTAGACATGTAGCATTTTTTATCATTTGCAAGATTCTTTAAATGGATATCATGCAAACTGGACAAGACAAACCAATCACATGAGGGTATACTTGAGACTTTCCTAATTACTTAACACTCTTGGGTGAGGGTACTGATCAAAACTTGCTACCCAAACGTTAACTATTTGGAATCTATTAGCTATTCATATTAATTTAATTTGAGGATTCTCTTGTCTCTGCAGTAGATTTTTTTACATGATTTTAAAAAATATATTTCAGAGAAGTTTGAGACTTTCCAATTCTCCCTATCAACCATCTCCCTCCAAATTTGACCTGTGGCAAAAAAATATGCAAACAGAACAGTTAGTGAAGGACTTGAGGAAACTCAAAATGTGTGAGAGAAAGGAAATAGTCCTAATGATTAATAGGAATTTGGTTACATAGATTAGAAGGTTGATTGACACCGGAGATAAATTTTGCAGTTTAGCTTGTGACTCTGAGCTTTGTAGATAAGGTAATAACTACCGGCAACTTCCAACTTTCTCCTAAAAATAAACTATTGAAGTAACTTCTGAAAAATGCAGGAAATGGTGAGACAAATTGATTCACGTAAAGGGGAACAAAAGAATTACTTAGAGCCTGTACTGGGTAAGAAAGCTGGTTGGGGCAGATCCCAGAGGCAGGACTGGGTATGTTTCCTGGGTGTGGATCAAACCTGTAAAGCTCAGGGAAGGTGTGCTAATCTTTTGGCAGAAGACTGATCTACCTTCTGGACTTTACATGTCACTGCCCTTTAACTTTTATCAAGATCCCCATAGTGGAAATAAAAATATTTCTAGATTCTTCTCTAAACTGTGTATGTAGTCATCACTTAAAACTGTTCACCTATGTCTTACCAAAGGTAATTTATAATCTTGCATGTGCTGTGTAAATCAGTATATTGAACCAAAAGCAAACCACAAGTTATTTATATAGAGGGCCAGCTCTCAGAGCATTCGGTTGAGTTATTTCATTTCAGTGAGAAGTTAAGAGGAAAACACATGCAGCAAGCATTTTTTAATGTTAATCATAGGGCTTTTTGCTTTGTTAAAATGAATACTGTGTGTTTCCAGCATACTTTAATTCTGGGCATAGAAAGTTCTTAGAAGATGTGAGTCCATATATCAGGTAATTTAAAAAATAGTTTATTAGAGCCATTATATTGCAATGTTATATTCTCTATGCCATATAATTTTAACTTATTTAAAATTAAGAGCTTTTAGCATGCTGGCTGTGACTTAATATTATAAAATATGGTCCTAGAGCTTAAGAAGCTTAATAAGTACAGACTCTTTGAACAGGTTAAAATTCAACAAATTTTTACTGTTCATTTATTGAAGGCTCATGCTCAACAGAGACCCATAAGATTTGACTTTTGCATTTAAGGGACTTAAGATCAGGTTTGTGCCATAAAAAATAGTATATTATCAAGTATGAAATATTTGAAGCAAATAAATCCATGATTTGAACCAAGAATGAAAAAAGGGTTTCAAAGAGAACTTGAGTATTAGATTGATGAGTAAGATTTAGAAGATGATAGGGGTGGAGAAGACATTCAATACTAAACATAACGTTGCCATGATAACAGATCATTGAGTGTCTCCTGCATGCCAGCTATAATGCCGAGTCCTTTATGGATATTTCGAAGCCTCAATGTTACATTACATTAAATCTGCAAAGAATCACTTGCCCCATTTTAAAGATGAACCACCTGAGGCTCAACAATGTCACAGCTAGCTAATAACAGAACCGAGACTCAAACACAGATCCAGCCAGCTCCAAAAACTACATTTTCCACCACAAAAGGGCAGAAGCACAGACATAAAAATATTGTGATGAGGTGGCCTGAGGGGAGGCTATATTATGAATAAAAATGGGCAGTAAGTTTGGATGGGTCATATGGAGCTAAACTGTGGAAGGGCTTAACTGTTAGGATAAAGAGTTGCACAAATGTATTTCATGCCACTGAACCGTACAGTTAAATATGGTTAAAATAGTATGTTTTATATTACGTGACTTTTACCACAATAAAAAGACATTAAAAAAAAAGAAAACGGGCAAAATATTTGAACAGACATTTCACAAGGAGGATGTATGAATGGTAAATAAGACAATAAAAATGCTCAATATCATTCTCCATAAGGGAAATACAAATTAAAACTATGATGAGATATCCCCACATATATATTAGAAGATGAAAATAAAAAATACCGATGATACTAGCGCTGGAAAAGATATGGAGCAACCGAATCTCTCATACATTGCTAGTGATAATGTAAAATATTACAGTCATTCTCATAAACAGTTGACAATTGTATATAAAGCTATGCATTTACTAACCATATGACCTCGTGATCATACTACTGGGTATTTACCCTAGAGAAGTAGAAACTTCCGTTCTCACAAAATTCTGAACACAAATGTTTATACCAGCTTTATTTACAGTGGCTGGAAACTGAGAACAACCTAAATGCCCTTCACCTGTGGTACCACTATATGATGTAATACTGCTCAACAATAAAAGAAACAACTATTGATACAAAAAAAGAAAAAAAAAGTTTAGCTGGGTCCCCTAATGGAGTAGGGAATAACTCTTGGTTCTTGGCAAAATTTTGGTAAACACTGTATGTTCTGTGCAGATTTCTGGCTCAGCTTAATAAATGGCAAATTTCCTTTTATTTCCTCCTGGGGACCCTGGAGTTCTTCTCTTTCTTCTCTCCCTTTAGAGGCTTCTGCAGAGTAAGTAGGTCAATGGTCCAGCTTTTCTCTTCATTCTTTTCTCCCCACTAGAACAACAACCCCAAGCTCATATTTTTGTTGCCTTATTTGCATCCTTATTGAGTATAATAGATGGGACCTGAACCAAAGGACCATGGCCATAGCCACATGGATGGACAGATCTCAGGGAAAGCACCATCTATCAGTCATGAATGAAAAACATATACCTACATTTGAAAAAATGTGAAACTATTTCAAGAGTTAAGCCAATAAATAAGTATTTCAAGGACTTGACATGAGGAAGGGATGCAGTGAAGGAAACAGAGCTATTATCTACCTTTATAGAACTCAGAAATGGAAGAGGTACCTGAGAAAGGGGATACAGAGCTTAAAAGTAAGGATGGGAAAAGCAGCTTGAAATACATAAGGGATGAAGTAGCTAGGGAGAAGAAAACATACATGACGTTGGTCCTTTCATATCAAATAATTTTGGCATGCTATTTTAGAAATAGGTGAGAAATGTAAAAGGTGATAACCAGTAAGTAGGCATTCATGCAAGCTCTGGGATTGAGAACCAGCAACCAGGTGAACATTTTAAAAAGGTATGTTATTCTTTTCTCCACCTAGAGCAACTCGTCTTAGATCATTGAAGGCAATTCACCTAAATTTATGCCAAAGATAAATGCAAAATTAGTACCAAAAAGAAATTATGAGTAGAAATTAGGGAGCCAGAGCTGACTGATTATGTCAAGTAATAATTAGTTGCTCTAACTTTGTGCTCTGTCTAAATAGTTTAATACTAGGCGAAATTTACCACCATCCACCATTCCTGTTTTTTGTTATAGTGTCAGTGTATTTCCTACAAAGAAGAAATCTGAACATGATGAGAGGAAAGGGGATTTGTCCGGAAATTACAGGAGAGATTGGTATGACGGCTTAGAGAAAGCAAACCCATAGCATCCTTTTGGGAGAATGTACTTTCCCTCTCTTTATCACCTTCCTGCTCTCAGTGTGGGAATGCTTTTGTCCTTGCTAGTTTCCTTCTCTTCACTTCTTTCCAGTCTGGGAACCAGTGACTATATCCCTCAAGTTTCATTTTCCAGATGAATATACTGATCATTGAAAGTGTAAGTGATGACGCTATCTTTCAGGAGGCTGGTACAGATCCTGGTGCAGAAACTTGTGCTCGTTGGCTGATCCTGTCCACAGCTCCTTCTAATCTACGGCGAGATTAGTGTCTGCTTTCCCCATCTCTTCTCTCCTGTTCCCACGTATGCCTGTGTGCACACGTGTGTGTACAGCATGTGTGTGCAATGGGAGAAGAGACCGAAGACTCTGGACAGGAGTTGTTATATGGGAGTTTCATAAAACGCTGAACTCATATTAATCTGTAAATTCTCAGTCTTGGTCAGAAACTGGGATAATCATGTTTGCTTCCTCGAATTCATCTTTACTCAAAAAAAAAAAAAAAAAAGGAAGAAAGAAAGAAAAGAAAAGAAACTCAATAAATCTCATGTTTCTCATCTTTAAGCTTGAATTATTATAGTGAATATAAAATCAAGATTAATTTTATCTTGTACCTTAGAGCTGTCAGCTATGTAAGCTATAATAACCTTTGCTTGTACTTTGTTAAACCTTCCTGCCTGGAGCAGGTGGTGAGATTCTGGGAATGAGAGGCAGGTGGAGTTGTGAGGGGGGGCTATAAATCAAGGTTCAATTGCCGCGTGCTCTTTGGAGTAATTGGTGTTTGGTTTATGGTAATTGGGACTGAATTCGGAGGCCCGGTCTGTAGCTCTGGCTGTCCTAAGCGTGCTACCGAAGCACCCAACTGTATTGCTTTCAGGGCAGAGGCAATTAGGCGTTCTTGAGGAGTCCCACTGTTTTTTAGATTGACTAAATCTCAAGCAGGTGCAGCCCTAATCCCGGGCCTTGGGAGGAGCCTTCGGGGAGCCGGCTGTGAGGGTTGGAGTGCTCCAAGAGGAAAGCCGTGAGCAAAGAGAATGCTGTAGGAGGGAGCAAACACCAAGGGCCCAAAGCGCAGAGTTTTAGAACCCAAAACACTGCCGGCCTGGGGACCGTGAAACTCCTGCCACCCTGCTGTGAAACGGGGTGGTACCTGGAAAGCCAAGTCCAGAAAATGAGATATGTAAGGTTTCTGAATCATCCAGGGATGACACAACATGAAAGCCGGAGACTCGATTTTTCCAAAGGATTTATCTTTGTTTTAAATTTCCCTTCTTTTCTTATAAATACTCCAAACCCAGATAACAGGATAAATGACTGGGTCGCATCCCCTGGTCAAGGCAGGCTTGCAAAAATACAGTAGGGGTGAAAGAGGGCAACGTGAACCCAGAAGCCCAGACCTGCTTCTGTATATTTCCAGCAATGTACAGAATGTACAGACATTCCAGCAATGTTTGGAAACTGTGCATCTGAGCAAATTAAGGAAAAGGAAAAGAGTGAAGGGAAGAAAAGTAGAAGAAAAGAGAAGGGGGGAGAGAGAGTGAGAGGAGGACGAGCAAGGGGGAAAAACTAGGAGAAAACAAAAGAGGAAAGTCAGGCGGGGATGGGTAAACTTGAACTCTGACTCTCCAAGTGATTTTGGTCAAGCGGCTTGAGCACAGATGGACTTGGTGGCTGAGAGCTGAAACTGATAGGTGGGTGGGGCTGAGCCACCCTGGAGCGGGGTGTGTGTGGTTGGGAGTGTGAGAGAGGGTCAGGGAGGACGCGGAGTGTTTGATGCATGGTGTCCAGACCGGGCTGACTCCAGGGCTGACCCTTCGGTGAATGAGAGCTAGACACACAGGCATTCTTCAACATAAAAAGAAAATTGAGGAGAGAGTGAATTATTGTCTGAGCTAAGCTCAACTGCTCCCAAAACAGACAAAGTAGTCGAGTGGTGAAAGGTTAATTTTGGGGCCCTCAAGCAAAGCTTCTGAGGGGGCTTATTGGTCCTTGTTAGTCATTAAATGAATAGCCTGTAGTCACTGCTTCCCAGGCCCCAGAAACCGGAACCTGTTCACTGATCCGTAGTGAACAAAACTTAGCATTTGAGACAGTCGCTGTATATTCTTTGGCTGGGGGACATGGAAGTCTGAGTATTTTCAGTAGGACTAGAATTTATGTTATAGATGGTAACTAATGCTTGACCCACCAACAACCCACGTTCCCTTTTCTAGAGTCTAGACCCTCTCTTTAAATAGCTAATGCTTCAGGCTGACTGAATATCAGTTACTGATGTGTGGAAGTGAAGTACAAATGTGTTTATTTGGGAAGGAGGATGCTTGAACGTGTACCTAAATTGCTTGGACTTCCAGCTGCAAGAAAACGTGCCTTGGTTACACTGGCTGGGGAAATGATGTATGTGACAGGGGTCACCATTATTTAAATTTAGTGCCACTGAGAGACTGAATGTGCAGAAAGAAATGAGGAGAGGAGGGAAAAAATGGACAAGGAAGAAGAATGGGCAAAAAGAGGTGTGACAGTAAGGAAAGGTGAGGTGACACCAGTCATTGCCTGGTGTGACATTTAATGGCACCAGGACCGTGGTGACCTTCTCTGAGTGTAAACCGGGGAGCAGGGAGTGGCCTCTGGAGCAGTCATTGCAAGGTGGCACCTCTACAAGAACCGGTTTTGAACAGAGGTAAGGCCTTCCCCTTGGAAGGACCAGCCTTGTTCAGGCCGGATAGTGAGAACCAGCCCAGATGCCCATCCCCACGGCAGGAATAAAGGAGAGAGGGATCGTATTTTAAAGCTCCATTAACAAAGAACTTTACTCAAGGGGGAGCTGTTAATAAGTAATGAAACAAAGTGCCTGTTATGGAGATTAAATGCCCCTGTGTCTAGGTACAAAGTTCAGGCTGCAAAGTGCAGCTGTCACCCCGTCTCTAACCCAACCGCAGCCTTAGAACCCCCGGTTCAAAGTGTGTCTTGCTGCCTTCCTGTTACTAGGTTGCCCTGCGCAAGGTCCGGCCAGGGTGCAGAGTTCAGCGTCTGAGGCTCTGCTGACTGCCTTCTTTGTTTAGCTGGGGCCCGCTTTAGATAAGCCTCGAACTGCTTATTTAAGACGATTATTACATACAACTGACAGATTATTTTCCCAGATTCTTACACTTATGCTTTACATGCAAGCTTAAACGGTACCATGCTAATTTCTCAAGGATTTGTATGTGTGCAATAGCAATTGATATAAGGACATATGAAAGACTAGGTCAAAAATCTATTTCTAAGGAATAACTGTGGTCCAAGCAGACACATCAAACTAAGACCCTTTGAAGTAAGTACTTGAGCGGGCAATTTCAAGACAGGTCAAAGAATTCTCTCTCTAACAATCAGAGATCAAATAAATACTAGATTTACCTTTGAGAATCGAGTAAATCCTTTCCTCGTATGACAGGAGACCAGTGTTATTCAATTCTGTATGGAGAAGCTCTCTTTAGTTGCTCTTTTTATTTATCTACGAAGGACTCAGAGGGAAACTCCCTTTTGCAAGTGGTTCCCATCATTTGACCCGATTTAACAAGTCTTGGGAAGGCGGCAAAATGTTAATTAGCATCCCCATTTCACAGACGAGGAAACTGCAACTCAGAGACGTTAGCAGCTTGGCCTGGGGCGCAGAGTTAATATATTGCAGAACCAAGACCACAGTACATCTCTTTGGCTTTCCTCTCAGCACTTTTTCTACTACTCCAGGGCTACCTCATATGTCCTGACCCCAATTTTCCTTACATGGTCATAGTTCTTTTTCGTTCTTTGCTTTACGGAAATGAACAGAGTCCACATGAAACCCAGGAGGGCAGGCAGTTTGGGAGATGTAATTTGAAAGAGCGCTTCAGATAAGGGTTTAGAGACCCAGGGTTTGAGCGCACGTTGGCCTGCGCCAGCCACCTGTGATTTACGTTCCCCCTCCCTCCCGGCCCTGAGTGCCGAGGAGGCGGGACTGTAGACTAGTTACTCGGTGGGTCCGTTTGGGTACTGCTCCTTCCTGCGAGAGCCTGAATTGACATTTTACCCCAGGAAGGAGCACAGGCCACAGTGATACACTAGCACCCCAAAGCCTTAGAATTTAGGAGATTACTTGCTTGGGATTCATAAAATCAGGCTAAGATTTTCTTTTCCCATATTTTCTTTATATTAGAATAGAGTTGAAAAAATCATCAGCAGGTTTCATTCCTTTAGCAGGTATCCGTCAAAGCTGACAATGTTACAGATATTTATTGAGGTTTATTTGTAGATGTTTACATATATACATATTTTCACAGCAATTTACTGTGCCCCACTGAACCTGAAGAAAAAAGCATAAATTCAGATACATTCCATTCCTAGTCCTCAAAGAGCTTGTGGGAAGAAAACAGTAACAATGTACCCAGCCGGCCACGACAGAGGGATACAAACAAAACACTAAGGGATCAGAAAGAGCCCTGAGTTAGAGTTAGAACTGGGTTCTTATTTACTGAGTGCCTGCTCAGGACCAGGAACAAGAATGCAGGAGGCCAGGGTTTGATCCCTGGTCAGGGAACTTGATCTCACATGCCGCAACTAAAGATCCAACTAAAGATCCTGTGTGCAACTAAGACCTGGCACAGACAAATAAATAAATTAATTAAAAAATAAATATAAAAAAAAATAGGTGTTTGACTGATGTGAAAGTTTTTAAGCCACACAGCACACCAGGTGGTAGATATTATTTCCATTTTACAGATAACTGTACTGAAACTCAGGGAGGTGAAGACACTTGTCCAAAGCCACACAGCCTATAAAGAACAAAACATGGGTTTGAACCCACAATCCATGTAAAGGTTGGAAAAAAATAAAACCAGCCAAGGAGAGAAAATAAATGATCAGAATGGAAGGAAGGGAAAAAGGGCTTTGTTGTATTCTGAATGGCAAGATGAAAAGGAGTCTCTGGTGACAGTAGATGTTTAAAGACACAGAGGCATGGATGTCAGAAACCAAAAAGTGAGGTACTAAGTAGCTGATGAAGAAGTAGAGGAAACAAATGTGGAAGCTCCACATATGAACTCCTAATGCCTTTAACACATTATGATGGAAAGGGTTGAACAAGATGCATTTTCAATATCATCTTTTATTGGCTCCTTTTCTCTGTACCCACCTGCAAGAAAGACTATATACTTTTCCCATTGCTTTAGATGTGCTCTTATACCCTGCTGTGATTGCAGCTATTACCCGTACTTTGAGGGCACACCATAACCTAGATCTCTAAACAACATCTCTCTCTGCAGATGCTGATTTGTATTTCCACCTGCTCATTCAATGTGTCCACCTGGACAACTCAGAACCACCTCCATCCACTCCTGCAAACCTGCTTCTTACATTCCCTGCCTTGGACCACAGCATTTTTAGTCTCCCATTCATCTGTTGACAGATACTCAGTTTGTTTCCATATCTTGGCTATTGTGAATGAATGCTGCAATAAACATGGGAGTGCACATATCTCTTCGATACCCTGCTTTTGTTTCCTTTGGGTATATACCCAGGAGGGGAATTGCTGGATCAACGATAATTCAATATTTAATTTTCTGAGGAACCTCTATACTGTTTTCCATAATGGCTGAACCAAATTACATTCCCTTCAACAGTGTACAGGTTTTCTTTTCTCCATTACCTTGCCAACACTTACTACCTCTTGTCTTCTTGATGATAGCCAGTCTAACAGGTGAGTGATGATATGCCACTGTGGTTTTGATTTGCATTTCCCTGATGATTAGTAATGTTGAGCACCTTTTCATGTACCTGTTGGCCATCTGTATGTCCTCTTTGGCAAACTGTGTGTTTGGTCCTCTGTCCATTTTTTTAATCTGGTGGTTTGATTTTTGCTATTGAGTTCTATGAGTTCTTTATATATTTTAAACTCTTATCAGATATACGATTTGCAAATATTTTCTCTCATTCCATATTTTGCCTTTTCATTTTGTTGATGGATTCCTTTGCTGTGCAGAAATTTTTAGTTTGATGTAGTCTCATTTGTTTATTTTTGCTTTTGTTGCCTTTTCTTTTGATGTCAAATCTAAAATATCATTGCCAAGACTGATGTCAAGGAGCTTACCCCTTATGTTTTCTTCTAGGAGTTTTATGGCTTCAGGTCTTACCTTCGTCGTTATTCCATTTTTTTTTTATTGGAGTATAATTGCTTTACAATGTCATGTTAGTTTCTGCTGTACAATGAAGTGAATCAGCTATAAGTATACCTATATCCCTTCCCTCTTGGACCTCCCTCCCCCAACATCCCACATCCCACCCATCTAGGACATCACAGAGCACCGATCTGAGCTTCCTGTGCTTCATAGCATGTTCCCACTAGCTATCTATGTTACGCATGGTAGTGTATATATGTCAATCTTAATCTCCCAGTTCTTCCCACTTTCCCCTTACCCCCATGTCCACATATCCGTTCTCTACATCTACGTCTCTATTCCTGCCCTGCAAATAGGTTCATCTGTACCATTTTTCTAGATTCCACATATATGCATTAATATATGATATTTGTTTTTCTCTTTCTGGCTTACTTCACTCTGTATGACAGACTCTAGGTCCATCCACATCTCTACAAATGACCCAGTTTTGTTCCTTTCTATGGCTGAGTAATATTCCACTGTATATATGTACCACATCTTCTTTATCCATTCGTCTGTTGATGGGCATTTAGGTTGTTTCCATATCCTGGCTATTGTAAATAGTGTTGCAATGAACATTGGGGTACATGTGTCCTTTTGAATAATGGTTTTTCTTAGGGTATATGCCCAGTAGTGGGATTGCTGGGTCATATGGTCATTCTATTTTTAGTTTTTTATGGAACTTCCACACTGTTTTCCACAGTGGCTGTATCAATTTACATTCCCACCAACAGTGCAAGAGGATTCCCTTTTCTTCACACCCTCTCCAGCATTTATTGTTTGTAGATTTTCTGATGATGCCCATTCTAACCAGTGTGAGGTGATACCTCATTGTAGTTTTGATTTGCATTTCTCTAATAATTAGTGATGTTGAGCATCTTTTCATGTGGCTCTTAGCCATCTGTATATCTTCTTTGGTGAAATGTCTATTTAGGTGTTCTGCCCATTTTTTAATTGGGTTGTTAGTCTTTTTGATATTGAGCTCCATGAGCTATTTGTATATTTTGGAGATTAATCCTTTGTCTGTTGCTTCGTTTGCAAATATTTTCTCCCATTCTGAGGGTTGTCTTTTCATCTTGTTTATGGTTTCCCTTGCTGTGCAAAAGCTTTTAAGTTTAATTAGGTCCCATTTGTTTATTTTTGTTTTTATTTTCATTGCTCTAGGAGGTGGGTCAAAAGAAATCTTGCTATGGTTTATGTCAAAGAGTGTTTTTCCTATGTTTCCCTCTAAGAGTTTTATAATGTCTGGTCTTACATTTGTGTCTTTAATCCATTTTGAGTTTATTTTTGTGTGTGGTGTTAGGTAGTGTTCTAATTTCATTCGTCTTTATTCCATTTTGAATTGATTTTATTGTATGTTATAAGATAGGGGCCTAGTTTCTTTCTTTTGTATGTGCTGTCCAGTTTTCCCAGTACCATTTATTGAAGAGACTATCCTTTCCTCATTGTATATTCTTAACTCCTTTGTAGTAGGTTAATTGACCCTATAGATATAGGTTTATTTCTGGGCTCTCTATTCTGTTTCATTGATCTATGTGTCTGTTTTTATGCCAATACAATACAGTTTTGATTACTATAGCTTTGTAACATAGTTTAAAGCCAGAGGTGTGATGCTTCCAGCTTTGTTCTTCTTCTTCAACATTGCTTTTGCTTTTGAGGGACATTTGTGGTTCCATACAAATTTTAAGGTTTTTTTTTTTTTCTATTTCTGTGAGAAATGCCATTGGAATTTTGCTAGGATTGCATTGAATCTATAGATAGTTTTGGGTAATATGGACATTTTAACAATATTAATTCTTTCAATCCATGAGCACAGAATATCTTTCTATTCATTTGTGCCTTCAGTTTCTTTCATCAGTGACTTATAGTTTTCAGCATGCAGATCTTTCACCTCCTTGGTTAAATTTATTCCTTGGTATTTTATTCTTTTTGATGCATTTGTAAATGAAATCTTTTCTTGATTTCTCTTTCTAATAATTTGTTTTTAGGATATAGAAACCCAACTGATTTTTGTATATTGATTTTATATCCTGCAACTTTATTGAATTAGTTTATTAGTTCACACAGTTTTTTGGTGGAGTCTTTGGATTTTTCTATATGCAATATATCATCTGCAAATAGAGACAATTTTACTTCTTCTTCTCTGATTTGGGTATATTTTATTTCTTTTTCTTGCCTGATTTCTCTGGCTGGGACTGCTAGTACTATATTATATAAAAGTATTGAGAATGGGTACAGTTATCTTATTCCTGATCTTAGAGGAAAAGCTCTTAGCTTTTCACCATTATGATGTTAGCTGTGGGCTTAGTTAATAAAAATGTATCATTATTTGTTTATTAATTGTAAAAAGTATACCATACTAATGTAAAATGTTAGGAGAAATGGAGAATGCAGGAACACTCTGTACTATCTTCATAGTTTTTCTGGAACTCTAAATCTATTCTAAATTAAAACATAGTTTTTAAAAAAGAGTGAATCCATGGCAAAACTGTAACTATAATGTGAATCCATGGCAAAACTAAAAGAGTGAATCCATGGCAAGCTATTTATTGACCTCTTTCCTTCTTTTTAATTCCTCAACTTCTCTAGCCTTGGTGTGTATTAGTGACTCACCAGTAATGCATAAAATTTTATCTTTCTAATATATGCGTGTGTGTGTACTTATACATATGTAAGAAAGGTAATAGTTATGTGAAAGGATGTGTCTGTGTTTGTCCGTATATATGAAAGATAATATTTTATGTATTATCATTGAGTTTGGGGATTACTAAAGAACCAAAAGCCTTTGAGACTTAAAGAAAAATGTTTCTACTGGTGAGGATTTAAGTCATTGTCATATCTAAATCAGGAAGATACCTTGTGGCAAGAGTAGAAACTTCTCCAGCATACTCCAATCATAAAATCAGCTCTGACTATAATTAAGACATAAATTGAAGGAAAAAGACACAGGAAAGCAGAAACAAATCACAAAAAACACACTTTTGTAAAAAAGGTGCTAACATCACTTTCCTTATGGCCGTTATTGACACGAAGAATTGAAGAAAAAGCAAACTCAGCAAATTCAAAGATTTCTCCCACCACACCTATAGAAATGGTCAGGTTCCAAAATACGACATATTGCAATTAATCTGCAAGAAAGGAAACATATTCCTGTGATCCTCAAAAATGCTGATCTGTACATCACTTTCACTTTATTAATTTCACTTTGTTAATTATTCCCCGTGGTCACCTCAAGGGGTACATTGTTCTTTTCCCATTTTTTCAAGGTGAAGAAATTTTGGCTGAAAGAGCCTCACTGACTTTTCAGAGGTTATCTAGGGATTCAGTAACAGAATAAAAATTAGGCTCCAAATAATATCACTAAACCATTGTTATCTTCTGCATCTTCCTGTTTCCCTCAATACAAAGAGGCTCTAAATAGGGAGATAACATAATTAAATAACTTTAGGGGAAATGCAAATGAATAAAATCTAGGGAAAGATGAAGATAAATTAATCAGACAAAGTGAGATAGCTAAGGAATGCATGGTGTTTGGGAGACAGCAAATTAGATTGGCCATTTGTAAGTAATGAGATAGGACCAGAGAAAAGCCAGGGATATTCTGGTGTGTACTCAGAGAGGCATGGGATAACCCAATGAGAAAGAGAAGGTGCTGACAGTATGATGTGCTGAGATCACGCTTATTCTGGTGGACTCATTTTGGGGTCTATGAGCACCAAACCTATAGAATTTTTGGAAGAACTCCAAGGAGCAACATATGTAGATAGTATGAGAAAAGCTCTCAGACTGGTCTCTTCACTGTCCACTACCTTCTAAAGGCGAAATTAAGCCAGATGGAACTGACTTAGTAAGCTGAATAACTTAGGCCTGAGGCCCGCATTGACGTGATTTATTCAATTTTTGTTACCCCCCAATTTTGATATAGTAGTCTCTGTTTGGATGAGGGCAACCCTATGTGTAGGTGAAATGAGTGCCTTACTACCTATACAGAATGGCTTGTGAGATTCTGTAAGCCTGCTTGCCCCCAAACCTCTCTCCCACAATTCTACCATGATGCTACGCTTTCCCTTCTGTGGCCTGATGTTCTCAGAGGAGAGAAGAAAAACCCTGGGAATGAAGAAATTCACTACAGAAGGTGTGATTCTCTCAAAGATATAGGCAAAATGTTTGGGTATTATTGGAACAGACAAATGCCCTCTAGCTCTCTTCTTTAGAGCATCTTCACAGGTTAGTTTGTGGACTGACCTCTTTGACATCATGGAATTCATTGAGGAGGGCTTGCTCCAAGAGGGTAGCATTTGCGTTATGCCTGGTGATCAAAGATTGGTTAGTCCCTTACACTCAATATTTTTTCCAGCTGATAAATGTGATAATATCTACCCACCTCCTAAGGCAGACAGAGCTGAGTAAGGTAAGCAGGAAGAGCTAATCATGACCTGTTGGTGGTAGGTGGGAGAAATCTCACAGGACCCCTATACTACCCAGTAAAGTGAATGCTATAGACTGAATGTGTCCCCCAAATTTCATAAGTTGAAACCTTATCCCCTATGTGATGGTATTAGGAGGTGGGGATTTTGGGAGATGATTAGGGCATGAGGGCAGAGCCCTCATGAATAAAATTAGTGTCCATATAAAAGAGACCCCAGAGAGTTCCCTTGTTCCTTCTGCCATGTGAGGATACAGTGAGAAAATGGCTATCTAGAACTAAGGAGGATTTCTAGTGGGAACTAGGATTTCTCACCAGACACCAAATCTGATGGCACCTTGATCTTAGATTTTCACCCTCCAGGATGGTGAGAAGTAAATTTCTGTTCTTTGTAAGCCACCCAGTCTATGGTATTCTGTTCCAGCAGCCCAAATGGATTAAGGCGGTGAGTCAATTCTATATTTGTAGACAATGGCTGCTAAGTGGAGAAAAGGGAAGTTTCTATTGGGTAAGGAAGGAGAATTTAGAAGGAAACTAACTTTACCTACTTCACTCTGCCTTAACCCGATGACCAAGGTAAGGGAGAGCCACATTTGACCCTCCATCTTTTCACCTCTTGCCCTTCACTGTCAACATGATCTCTCCTAAAGGTCAACATCCACTGAGAAGAATGACTCAGTGCCTGACAAAACAACAGGAAAAGTTTGTCCACAGAATTAATATTTTAAATGGATGGGTCTGTATTTTCTTCTGTCCATAGGACCATTGGAATAATATTTACCATCTGGAAAAATAATTTAATGAGGCAAAGGAATGGTTTCAAAAAACGACTACAGAAATTGCCATGAGTTGATCTCATTCCAATCTGACCAGAAAAGGATCAAGAACATAGTAGAAAAGGTTTAGGGGGAATGAAATGCTGAAGGTTTGGCAAGTGTGTTTTGATCCCAGAAAGGATATGGGGAAAGGAGTTCTGTCTGAAAGAAAACTTGGAAGTTAGAGAGTCATCAGGCTTCTGAGATGAAGAAGGGGGTGAAGAGTCAAAGCAGAAGGTTAGGTGGCTGACCTGCTTTGAAAAGAGAGAGGGAACCATCTACTTCTTTCTTTATTCTTTGCTCTAGGTCTGGAACAAGGCAGAAACCCATCCTTCAGAGAATGTGAATGTAATTCTTTCATGTTTTTGTTATATTTTTTAATCCTTTATTGGACTAGCAATTTGAATGCTTCTAAAAATCGACCTCCTTCACTCCAAGGTGCTGATTTGGCATTGTGTAACTCAGGGTTTGACACCAGACATGCCTGGAACATGTTCTTGACTCATTTAGAACATGAAAGTATCAGGTCAACAAGAATTGCATCTATCACACAGAGAAAGGTCTATAACATTTATGTTTATTATTTGATTTCCTCGCTTCCTAATTTTTAAATTTCAGTTGACATTGACAGAATTTGCCACCACAACCAAAAAGGACATTTGCTTAATATTATGTATTGATACTTATGACTACAGTGGCTATAACAACACTTTGCCTAACATTTAACTGAAAGTTGAAGAAACTCTGTGCAGCCTCAGAACAAGAAAACATTAAAGCTTTTTTAGAGGGATAATACCAGGTACAAATGTCAAGTCAAGGAACAAAGGGACTACCCCAATTTTAGGGCAAAGAATTTGACTGGCTTTACCCCCTGAACCCACAGCTTCCTTCAGTATGTCGGATGTGACACATTGCACGAGGGGTTCCTTAACAATACAGAATAGCTAAAAGCCAGAGATGCAGGGAGGCCTCGTCTCTCATTGGTGCTTGGAAGATTTCCACAAGTAACTCCTATCAGCACTAATGAGAATGAAGTGAACTAATCTTTTAGCACAGGACAGAGCCCAGATTGGGTAACGAAGGGCACACTCAGAATGAAGTGACCTGCCGAGTATACTCAGAACTTGGAATTTAGATGCGGTCAGAAGATGCGGTCAGAATAAGACTAGACATATTATTTAAACAGGTTGGAATCCATTTGCAATAGCTATCAACAGCTTTATACAACCAATTTATATGCTTCATTCATTAACTAACAGCTAAAATATTGCAGAAGTGCCCTAGTGGAGGTATTTCCAAAATAAATTTGGGAGCATTAACTGTGTTTTGTTCATTGAAAGAATTTAGTGAACTATAACGGTTCAAGGCAAGATGACATTTGTGAAAAGGTGAATAAACATTTAAAAAGAGGAAAGAGGATGTCTAGAACTAGACTTTCCAATACAGTAGCCACAAGCCACATGTAGTGATGTAAATTTAAATTAATTAAATGACTTTTCAAATTTAGTTCCTCAATCGCATTAGTACATTTCAAGTGCTCATTAGCCAGATGTGACTAACAGCTACCGTACTGGAGAACACAGGTAGAGAACATGTCCATCAACACCAAAAGTTCCATTGTGCCATGCTGATCAAGCCCTTCCAACCTCTGTGCCTACCCTGTGTGACGGCATGTGTAATTTTCATATTCTGGCTGGTATGATTTCAAGGTTCAGAATGGATCCAGAAGAAACAAGAACAGTCACTAGGACAAAATTGTTGCCACCATTAGTGTCTGAGCAGCTAATGAGCTAATGACCATAGGAATGGGCACAACTTTGGGACCTGGGTTTCTGTGCCTGAGAAACTCTGAATTGACCTCACAGCTATCCAGCCAAAGTCATCTTCTTCCTCCAGGTTGTGGTCACGTGTTCATATGGTCTATGTTTGGTACTAGCTACTGGCTGCTTCTCTATGTAGCCAGTGAGTACAGTGAGATGAAGGTGTAGAAGAAACAGTCCTTTGTGGTTCCAGCCCATACATTGCCCAAGTCTGTCCCATCACTGTGGTTCTCTCATTCACGTGAGCATGATAGTTCAAAGTCAGGGTTCAGGGCCTAGAGGAAAACCATGAAGTATAATAAAAGATCCTAGAATTACTGGGACAGTAATGAGTGAGTATGTACAAATGATGTTACATGTTTAGCAGAGACATGGGAGAATTCATCTCATGAAATAAGCTTAGTTTATTCCAAAATCTTTTTTTTTTTTTTGCAATCATTTGCCTGGGATTTTTCAGCTTATCTTTATGGGAGTATAGTAAGTTAGAAAAGAAGGAAAAAGAAACAGTCTAACACTTCCTGTCTTGAACTCCCCCTCTTATAACTGATCCAGCCTTTGATAGAGAACTTGAGCTAGTGCCACAGAAGGGGGCTGCACCTTCTGTTTACAAAAACATCTGTAGGGAAGTGTGGGCAAAGTGTGGTTATTTCTCTGTAACTAAAAACAGTTATTTCTAAAAAGAAAATTAATTTAAAAATAATCACGGTGATGATGATGGTATGATGATGATAATGATGATGATGATTATGATGGTGATGGTCATGATGATTATGATGATGATGGTGATGAGGATGGTGATGGCGATGATGATTATGATGATGATGGTGATGGTGATGATGATTATGATGATGATGATGATGGTGATGATTATGATGATGGTGGTGATGATGGTGATGATTATGATGAGGATGATGATGGTGATGGTGATGGTGATGGTGATGATGATTATGATGATGATGATGATGGTGATGATTATGATGATGATGGTGATGATGGTGATGATGATGATGGTGATGATTATGATGATGATGGTGATGGTGATGATTATGATGATGATGGTGATAAGGATGATGACGGTGATGATGACGATGATGATGAGTTGCTTATTCCTCAGTTGTGAGCGCTCAATAAATGTGTGTGGCTGATGACACAGAGAAATCAAAGGCACTTTACTTAGTCTGATGGGCCTGCTTTCCAGGAATAATTGTTTTCTGTCAGGTTGCTCCTTAAAAGGTTAATGTAGTTAGGTGCTGTATTTCATCTTAACTTCAGTTTCTGAGGACCAGGCAAAAATGACATAGTAAGAAACCTCGGGACTACACTGACAATACTGCGTGAAGAAAATTCTTATACTCTAGTCTCGTTCACAATTTTGCAATAAAAACAAAGACACTGAATGTTTATGATATGAACCTGGAATAAATGGAGAAAAGCTGTGACTCTATGCAGACAGGGGTGCCGCATTCGAGTTAATCCTAAAGTTCCCTGTGATTTAGCAAGGAAAGTTTTGAGTTTCAATTCAGCGACTGCTGTTTAAACTGCACAAATGATGCATAACACATTTTGGCGTATTAAGTCATCTTCACAGTTCTAATATGCCATGAAACCAATTTACATATAACGGAGGCACAGGAGATGAAAAGCTGAGAACAGCCTCCTGTTTCAAAAGGCATCAGGCGCACTACTTTATTTTCTTGAAGCACCACTAACTTCTATAAATCCGTTGCTGGAAAAGGTTATTAAGCTGCCAGGCTCTTCTTTCTTCTCAATCCTTAATTCCCTTCCTCTTCTCACACACCATATGGAAACTCCTCTCTCTCCCCCTCCCATTCTTCTTTTTTCTTTTTATTCCCATAGCTCTTTTTCGTTGAGCTCAGAATATTTGGACCACACAAACGTAATTATTCTCTTTCTGTTTAGACTCGTAATGCATATGGAGTGGTTTTTACTTTTCCATTCTTTCTCTTTTCTGTTTTTGGCCTATGGTAGATGTGACGTAGTAATAGAACACAGTAATAAAATAGGCAATAGACAAGGAGACAGCTTCATCAGATGCTAGACCTGACCTCTTAAAGGTAGCACCTAGATAATAATAATACAAGGCCAGGATGTAACCAGTAGGCGTGAGGTACCACTGTATCATAATCTGATATCTACTGTCAATATAGACAAGAGATGCCCAAACCATAGAATTCCAACCTACCATCCAATTATTAGCTGTGTGGTGTATAGCCAAAAACTTCAGAGTAAGGATAGAGCGCAAAAGTTGGTTTTCGCCATACCTCAAAATATGCATTTTCTTTGAATTAGGTCAGTAAATACTAAAAGTTACTGCTAGTCAAGATGTCATTCTGGTGCTGATTCTCTGGCTCATGCCGGAGGTTTGGAACCCATGGGAGCAGGTAAAGGCCATTAGGCAGCTTGGGAACCCCAGCACAAAAGGAGGATATGTCCCATTTTCCACTGACGACTTTGAGTGCCTCTCATCAACCCCAGCATCCCCAGCAGAGTAGAAATGGTGTGTGAGGCAGACAGCAGGGCCTTAAAATAATCTCTGCCCCCTGAGGTGCCACGGTCTCTTGAAGCACGGAGACAGTACTGCCCTTAGACCCCTGCTCTGGGCCTCACACTTTCAAAGGGTTCACATTGACCCTTCTCTGACCAGGTCTTATTCTACAAGACTAGACATCCTTGGGACCAAAGGGACTTGCCCACTAAGAGCTCATTCTACTCCTACCAGTCTAGGCCATACTCTGGACCCTTGGGATCCTGGAAATTCTGCCAAGGTTGTCCTCAGCCTTCAGCCAGGCTTTGCGTGTCTCTTCCTGTGTCTAGTACCTGGAGGGTAAGCTGTACCACCAGTGTGTGCACCCGTAGGGCCGAGTGGAGGCTAAAAAGTGATTATTTGTGTTTGTGTGTGTGTGTGAGAGTGCTGCTTTGGGGTATAGATGGGATCTTAAATATGTGGGCTGAGATGTCCACACAGGTGTGTTAAAGACCATGGAGAAAGGAGCCAGTGGTGGGAGGAGAATGGAAAGTGGGCTATAAAGTGGGGCTTGCTTTCCTGTCAACACATTTCAGCCTGGAACTACAAGTAGTCCAATATTTTTAAATTCAAATGAACTAAGTCATTATAAACGTATATTTGTCAAGGGAAAAGTATAGAATATATTTTATTTAAGAATGCGTTTGCTCAATAATGTTTAGAATTACGGTGTGTGGGCCTCCATAATACCCTTGCCCTGAGCCTAGTAAGTCCAGAAGTTAGTGGGGTGATAAAATTCTAGATGGCCAGTGGACTGCAAGCTGTTGGGCTCAAGATAAGGACTTGGTCCTTGTGACTTGTGACTGGAGGCCAAGGTAGAGACCAGTTTGTAGGGGAGAAGGTCAAGAAGGAATAGTTATAGCAGCAGCAGCAAATGTAGCAAAGATAGAGGCCAAGAACCAACCACCATAGCCAAGCAGCAGGAGGCATTTCAGCCATCTAACGAGAATCTGGAAGAAGAAATGAAGATCAGACCTCTCCCTACAGCCCCCCCCCCCCACCGCAAAGATGACATTATGATATTAGATGAGTCCCTCTGGTAGGCTGAAGAAAGGACAAAGAAATCTTTTGAGAGGTTAGAACAGCCATCCTAAGGAGATTAAACTATGAATTGAATAAGTTTAAATCCTGAATATAAGTGTATTTTTAGCTCAAAGAGAATATTTTAAACAGGATGTAACTGGATAAACTACCTTAAAGGTGTATGAGAAAAAAATTTTTTTCACTAGTGATCAAAGAGAGATTCAGCGGTAAGCTGAGGTCAGCTATGGAAAAGTTGCCCTTACATTTCTGCACATCTTATTAATTAACGCAAATGAACTGGTAATGCTCTGAAATATACCATCATGGATAATTTTGTGGAGAAACTGAGTCCTGTCAGGGTACTGTATGAGAGCAATACCATGATTATATACCTTGGTAGCAAATAGCTCATTATATCCCAGCCATAGGTAAAGTCTAACTTCAAAGCATTCAGAAATTCTACATGATGGACATTGGGACATTTTGAGATTCATAACATTTGGAATACCCTGCCTTAGAGAGTAAGGTTGAAAGGAAATTTTCCCTCCTAAGAAAATTTTGCTGGTGACTATTAACTGCAAGGTCTTGGACAACCCTTGCTAATCTCAGACTCACTGGGAGCCAAGGGATGTTATAAGAGGAAAGATCCAAAGTCTTTAGGCAGAGAGAACAATGCCTTCTAGAAGAAGGTCTATTGCATTATTTGAGCTAGGTTTGATCAACAGGTGGTACTAGGCCATTAGAAAATGGGATCTATCTTTCCAATATATCTGACTTTTTGACTTGATGATGTAGACCACAAAGGAAGGGAAAGTAACCTACAATTATGGTTACTTGATTTTTTTTCCTCTTGAGATAGCTGAGGATGTCAAAAAAAGGTATATGACTTGCTCCTATAATATTTCATGAAAGGCCCTGAAAACTCAAATAACATTAGGATCTGTATACAGTTATAAGCCCTAGGGATTGGAAATAAAAAATACCAATAAAAGAAACACAGGTCCCTGATCTTATAGAGCTTACCTTCTAGTGTAAATGGTATATAATAAATGCTTAATAAATATTTGTTTAAAGCATTGTTTTATATATATATATAAACATATATTAAACATATATATTCAGAAAAATGGATAAGCTTAGGATTATGGTATCAGGAATCTGACAAAACTTTCCTAACTGCTCAGATACTGTGTAGAAAATACTTATTTAAAAAATTTTTTTAAATTAAATTTAATTTTTTTTTTATACTTTTTTTCTCTGTGTGTGTTTCTTGCATGGATATATTTTGGTCAGGGGAGGGACGATGAAAGTCCTTTCTTGTGGGAAGGGTTAAGTTAGCCAGTATATAAAAACCTGGGAGATCAATTCAGAGCAACCCCATTATATGAAAATCTTTTCCTGAAAATGATAGGGACAGTACAACCATTTCATTTTCATTTCAGAGGGAAAGTATGGCAATGTGAAAGGCAGAAAATCAGGCCTGGGGGAATGTTGAGAAGGCATGAACTAGGTTTTGTGGAACATGGCATTGGTAAGATCCTGTTGAATGATTGTCAAGCAGCGGGAGGTCCTAATGAGGAGAGAGACCACAAACCCAAGGTGGCACCGTTTCATGCGGTGCTGTGCTTTTCTCTAGCATCACTCAGCAAACTGGTTCTTAGAGCATTGGAGATGGATGATTGACTTGATCTAGGGTTGGGTTTCCACTGGGGAGATGCACTGCTCCAGAAGTTCTAGGAAGTAACAGGTCTGGCTTGACAGGAAGTTGCTGTCAAGAAACTGGAGAAAATGGAGTGGTCAGGGTGGTATAAGCCTGTATCAAATCAAAATTGGCACAGTTAGAGTAAGGGATGAAGGGAGCTGGAAGGGTAAAACGTTTTGGTCCATGAGCAGGATATCAGCATTTAAGATTTCAGAAACGGAGTATTTCAGGATGATTTCAAGGACTGTAGCATGGCCATGTGTGAGGGGTAGTTCCAGCAGAGTGAAAAGGGAAGAGTGGGAATTAAAAATGAAGAAAAATGTGAGGAAAACATATCGGAAAGATCATCTAAATGGATACTTAACTTACTCAGGGTAATAGCAGAAGTTAAGAAGTTGATAAGTTAAAAGGAAATATGTGGTACAGGTGCCCAAACTGAAGGTGAGTAAAAGGCATTAACAGGGTGAGTAGCTAGTGTATATCAGCCCCAAAGGGCAGCTTTTGACATGTAGAGGAATAATGGTTTAGTGTAAAAGATTCAATGAGGGGAGGAGGAGATACCAGCATGCTTTCTCTTCACTGAAAAGGTCTGCCTGAGAAATGCTGGCCTTGGGAACTGTTAGATTTCAGTTAAGGAAAGAAGGGGACAGGAGCATTTTGTGAAGAGGCTTACAATGGAGGGGTTTTGTATCATAGAATGGAGAATGCAGAGGCCACGACCAAAGAAGGCAGGGAGAAATGGACAGTCAGAAGTCAAGTGTGGGACTGAGAGTAGGGGAGAGGGGAGATGGTCAAAGGGACTTGAAAATCAGGCAGGGACTGAAAATACACAGGGGTGTGAGGTCTGCGTAGACTAGCAGCCCTCCAGACTCCAAGTGGGGCAGAGGTACTTAGTGGTTTCCTAGCAGTGTTGGCTCAGGCTTTGGGGCATGTTGTCAGAGGCTTCAGGATATTAGCAAATTGTGATCTTTTTCAGCTCCCTAAACAAAACCTTGGTGGGAAGCTCCTGTGTGCCTCTGAAAAGATACTAGCTCAGGCGTATGCAGATAAGAAAGAGTGAGCATCCCTGGGGGGGCGGAATGGTTCTGAACCCTCTCAAAAGTCAGCCGTGGCCCGACCTGCAGCCCTTTTGAAGAAATCTCAGCTAGGAATGAAGGGATACATCTGGTTTCCCAGCCCATCTTTTGAAGTTAGCATCACGACTGCTCAACTTTGTGACCAAGGCCCTTCCAAGAAGCTCTTGAACCACTTTGGTTAGCTCTTCTTATTTTTGAAGTTTGAGTTAAATGTAGGCTCCTTCATTGAACTACGTATGGACTGAATGACTTTAGCTAAAGTCAAAAGATCTAGAAAAAAACAACAGGGAATATTGTAAGTAATACTAATCCAGACTCTTTTGACTTCGGCAAACTTGGAACTTTAGGATGCAGGATTTTGGTTGGGACGTGAAAGAGAAAATGAGAGAGAGAGAGAGAGAGAGAGAGAGGGTGGGGTGGCGGAAGGGAGACAGAGAGGGAAAGGGGGAGAGAGCTAATACCTGGAGAGGGTTGTTTTCAATCCTATCACCACCCTGGAAGCCGTGCCTGTGCTGGATGAAAAAAACAAGTCTTTTGTTCTACAGAATAACTCGATTTGAAATAAATATACATGGATTTGAAATAATACATTAATTTAAATTCTCTAGGTGGAACCACTTTGATGGAAATTTCCCTAAAAAAGTAACAAATGATTTGCCTCTGCATCTAATCAGCCAATCAGACACCCCCATGCTGATTACTTAATGAACTAGAATTTTAATGCAAAAATGTATGATTATCAACAATTCTTCTGACCGCCCTCTCCCTCCAAAGAAGCCCAAACACATTGTGCTTATAATTCTTACCAAATTAGTTAATCTCTTCTTCAACCATAGAACAGAATTCATTAAGCAAAACTGAATTCCTGGCCAAATATCTCAGAGCAGCTAGCAAGGCATGCAGTCAAGCAGATAAGAACAAGTTCATGACTAACCAAATGGTTCTCTTTTCACTATCGAGAAGAAAATACTACAGCTAGCTGTATGAAAAGAAAAGAAAAGGCCAGTGCCTGTTGCAGAATTCTCACAGCAAAGACTAAAGAAAGAAAGGAAGAAATCCCCTGAAATGGGCTTATACTATTTCCATGTGCTATTTCACCAAAATTCCAAGGGGCAATCTTCAGAGCAGGAACACTCGTCCAATTCTGGGTGGGAAACTGAGACAAGATGGGTGGTTCTGGGCCAGGTTTAGTGAGTTGTTGTTTTTGCTCTTTTCAAAATAAATAAGAGTTCAGTCTGCCTTAATAGACTGGTATTCTCCGCTACTCTCAGAGCTCTTTGCTCTGATGTCCATCTCCTGAATGGAATTCAATTGTGGAGTAAAAGTGAGAAGTGTGGATCTGAGTGGAAGTCAAAATAATGTGTGGGGTCGTACATGCAGGAGATTATTCATGGAAGGGGCCCGTTTGCTAAAGAGATATAATTTTTTTTCTAGTGAAAGCATGTCTTACCTATACATTGATGATTTACAAAACCACATAGAAAGTTTCGTGAAGTGAATGAATGCTGTCTATGCCTCACTTTAAAAGTAATAAGCATGATTCATTTATAATCCAACTATGTTATTTAGAATGATTTTACCTTACAATAATAGCAACTATTTCGTGAGTTTGGTGTGAAGAGTCTTTGAGCTGATAGATACAGAGGATGTAAAATTCTGCCTACTTCCCAGAAGCACACGATGAACATTAGCTGTTATCATTATCACTCTATTTGGTAAATAATCTCCTTCTTACAAAAGAGGAGCTTGAATTTCAGAGCATTTTACTGACTTGCATAAGATACAAATTAAATCACTGGATTGAGAGTGCTGCCAGGTCATACTGAAATTACCTGAACTATTGGCCTACTCCTAAATCTATTTTCAAAATCATAAGTACAAAAGCGTAATTGAAATAGACTCACATGCTGGTGGTCAGAAGAGACACTGAGCAAAATGTTGTCAAATCACACTTTACAGTAAATGCTGCTGCAGCAGAAACAAAGTTTGAGACTTAAGCGGTTCATCCCCATAATTCAGATCTTCTGCTGTTGTCTGGAGACTTTGTAAGAAGGATTCTTCCAGGGTCTGTTTGCATGAGCAACTAAAGACCAGCAAGTGGAGGAATTCATTGTAAGAAGACAGAGATTCAAGGTGCACAGAACTGATTCCATAATTGGTTGTCCTCAAAAGAGAAAGAAAACTTTTGAGTAGCCTGGTGAATGGTGATCAGGTTGCCCTACAGAGTGGATCTCCCGACCCAGCAATCCTGTGTTCAGGGAAAAAAAGAGAACAGCAATAAAATCCCAGGACCAGAAACGTTTCTATGAGCTATTAAGAATAAAGGTTGGTCATGGATACTCAGTAATAGAATATGGTGTTTGTAGCGTGCAACCAAGTGGAGTAGAGGATGTTTTTCCCTCTAGAAGAGGTAGCTTAGACCAAGCTGACATTCAGAAGGAAAGAAGTAAGGGAAGCATGAACATATCAGAGGGGAATCAGGAGGGGTTCTCAGAGCCCTGAGCAGGAAAACACAACTGTTTTCGCCATCAGGAGAGCAAGGCGGGAGCCGGGCTCCCATCAAGTCCACGTTCCAAGATGCAGGGCGGAAGTGTAGATGCCTCATAGCAGGCAGGAGAGCTGCACTTAGCAGCACACATAAAACGGGAACTTCCTTAACAAATTAGAGTCATTTGAAAGGGATTGGAGCTTCTACAATTCAGTAGGTGAGAGAGGAACCAAATTCTATTTAAACATTATTGTTTTGATTTAAGTTTTTTCCCGTAAGTTGTGGATACATAATTTCTTTTTTTTAAATTTATTTATTTATTTTATTTTTATTTATGGCTGTGTTGGGTCTTCGTTTCTGTGTGAGGGCCTTCTCTAGTTGCGGCAAGCGGGGGCCCCTCCTCATCGCGGTGCATGGGCCTCTTGCCATCGCGGCCTCTCTTGTTGCGGAGCACAGGCTCCAGATACGCAGGCTCAGTAGTTGTGGCTCACGGGCCCAGTTGCTCCGCGGCATGTGGGATCCTCCCAGACCACGGCTCGAACCCGTGTCCCCTGCATTGGCAGGCAGACTCTCAACCACTGTGCCACCAGGGAAGCCCCATAATTTCTTATATTAACTTACTGTGTAGAAATGTGTTAGGCACTGTGGATTGGAAAGGTAATAAAATAATTACAGTTCTTGTTCTCAAGGGCTTAAAGCTTTGTGGAGAGATGTAAATTCCATGAGGGCAGGTACTTTATCTATTTTGTTTGTTTTTGTACTCTAGGACTAAAAAGGAATACCTGGGATGGAAGAGGCAATTATCAAATACTCACTGAAATAATTTTTAAATGACCTTAGTTTGTTTAAAACGAATTTTAAAGAGAGATATCTATTGTACTCCTATTTATGTACCAAAGAGAATTGAAAACATATGTCCACACAAAAACTTGTATGTTCATAACAGCATTATTTATTCATAATAGCCAAAAAGTAGAAACAACCCAAATATCCATCAATTGTTGAATGGATAAATATCATGTAGGATATTTATACAATGGAATATTATTCAGCCATGAAAAAGAATGAAGTCCTGATTCATGTTACACCATGGATGAAAAGAAAACATGCTAAATGAAAGAAGCTAGTCACAAAAGATCATGCATTGTATGAGTCAATCTATACGAATTGTCTGGAATATGCAAATCCATAGAAACAATATAGATTAGTGATTGTCAGAGGCTGGGGGAATGGGGTCAGGAGTGACTGCTAATGGGTATGGGGTTTCTTTTTGGGGTGATGGAAATATTCCAGAATTTATTGTGGTAATGGCTGCACAACTGTGTAAAGATACTGAAAATCATTTAATTGTATATTTTGAATGAATGAATAGGATGGTATGTAAATTATAAATTATATATAAATAAAGCAAAAGAGGGAGAGGGTAAGGGAGAGAGAGGCAGAGAGAGACAAACACATGCAGGTTACTGTGGGAATGCACGGAATGGACTGCCAAAAACCAATGCAAAAGTAAATTATTCCTAATTTTTACCACCATGCATTCTCCCACCTAGAGAATGTTTGAAATGATGTTCTTATAGAGATTTGATGCAGATGTGAAGTGAAAGAAAAATCTCATTCAAAAACACAATGTTTCCTCAAATCTTCCTTCCTCATATCTGGGGTCACGTGGCTTTCTCTGCAGACTCAGTTCTGCCCCAGGATCTAAAATCAATCTTGATTTTGATCAGGGGACATTTATTGATCTCTAGTTCAATGTTCCTGGGACTTAGTATTTCTACTTTCCTGCTAGTCCTGTTCTGATCTAGCATTTACCTGTAAGCCTTATTCTTTAGTCCAATTCCCAAGCTGCCCTTGCTATTCGGGGCCCATGCCTTCTACTCTTATGCCTAAGCACTTAGCCTAAGACGGAGTCTGTTTGAACTGAGGCCTTGCCTGCCTTTTCCGGGATTTTCCAGAACCTGGCCCTTGATTGTGATTGGGTCCTGGACAGACTTCCTGGATGCCCACCCCCATTTGGTACTTCTTCTTGCCAGTCCCTGTAGTATTATTGAACTTTGGTGATCCAAGATGATTGGTCAGATGCCCTCCACCGATATGCGGGTATCAAGACACAGCACTCCAGGAGTCTGGCTGGACTTCTCCCACCACCGTTGAATCTGCCTTCTTCCTTTCAACTTCCCCAGTCCCATAGCACATGTTCCAAGTCACCTCAATGATATCAATCGTGCGGATATAACTTTTTTTATACCTAGATGTGTCATCAGCATAATTTTGGTTTTGACAGAAGTTTATAATTTTTCATTCAATTTATCCTTTGGAGAGATTCAACAGACATACATTTATTAATTCAATGTTGAGGGCTTACTATATGAGAGGAATTGCTGTAGGTGCTGGATATACAAAACTAAAAAGTAAAGCTCCTACTTGATGATGATGAGGGTGATGATGATGACAACCACTAATATTATATATTTGGATATTCACCAAGTTCAGTTACTAGACCAAGTTATAGAGCTTGATTATCTCATTTATTTTTCATAACAACCCTAATTTGTAGATCCTAATATTGTATGCATTTTAAAGACGATAAAACTGAGACCCAGGGAGTAACATGCCCATTGTTCAAATCTTAGATTATCTAATTCTTACTACTAAGCTCTTAATCAGCATGTCATACTGTCTAGAGAACCATGAGAATCCAAAATACTTTGCTATCATAAAGCAATCTTACATTAAGATAACATTTGGTCTTAAAATCTCTGTTGAAAGAACTATGAACAAATAGGCTTCCTACTCCCATTGCTAAAATAATCCATCTAGGACTAGAGTTTCACAAGATAGGGACAGAGACCAGAGATCAAGTTCAAGGATGTTATTAAGGGAGGGAGAAGCAGGTGAGTCCTAGATGTCCAAGGAGGCCCACAGGTGCACAACCCAGGAAGTTTAGGTTCCAAAATATGAGTGAAGACTCCAGAGACTAAATTATGGGCCAGTCTGAACTACAGTATTTCTGCATCTAGACAGGGGCTCTGAGAGACAGGCATGGGGAACCAAAGTCAAAAATGAGCATGATGGTGAGTCAGGAGCTCTGCAATGTGAAGAACATTTAGAATTCCTTCCCAGACCCAATCTGATCACAGTAAAGCAAGTCACAGGTGAAGACAAACAGGTCACCTGATGGGAGTGGGGAAGCGAAGGGAGGACGTATTTCTAGCAAACTGTGTATCTGCTACAAGTTAATAATACAGCTCTACATGGCGACTAACCTATATCTGAAACCAGCAAATTGGATTCCACTAAGTGATTCTTTTAGACATAACCAAAAAAAGAGAAAAAATAAACATCAAAAGAACTAGAAAAATCTTTAAAATGAGCTAAAGCAACATTGGGAATATCATAGAACTTTCTAGAGCAGAAATAGTAAGCAGTCTTGAAATTCACACAGAGCAGTGTTTTACTACTTTTGATACGTTGTATTTTCCAAAGGTGGCCAAAGGTATGGAAAATATCTTCTTTTCCATAAATTCTTCTAGAGTCTTGCTACTCCCTTATCAAGAGGTGGGGTCTAAGTCCCCTCCCTTGAATCTGAGTGAGTTTTCTCCTTCTCAGTAACCAACAGATTGTGGCAGAAGTAATGCGTGATTCGTGAGGGTAGGTCACAAAAGGCCATGTGGCTTTTATCTGGCTGGTGGAATATCACTTTTTAGAACCTTGAGATGTTATATAAGAATACAATGATCCTGAGACTGCCTTGCTGGAGAGCTCCATGTAGACATTCTGGTCAACAGTCCAGCTGAGGTCCAGACAACAGTTTGCTTTCACTGCCAACCCTATGATTGCACCATCTTAGGCAGGAAATCCCGTGGAACCTTCAGATGACTACAGCTATCATCAACATCTGAGTGCAATTTCATGAGAAACCTCGAGCAAAAACTGCCCAGCTAACAGCTTACAAATTCCTGACTCACAAAATTGTGAGCAAAACAATCATTTGAAGCTGCTAAATTTGGGGATAACTGATTATGCAGCAATAGTAACCTGAATGACACAGAGGAGAGAACAATCACTGAGTTTCCAAGACACGTGGTCCCTCTCCTCCTATTGTGGCCGTAAGGATGATGGCTGAAACCTGGAAGGAGAGACACCAGTGTGGGGAGGAAGGGCCTGAGTCCCACAGGAGGTTACTTTAGGGTCACCAGTCATATAATCTCTCTGTAAAAGTTCATGCATTATTTATGTTGTGATTAAACTTTGCGAGATCTCCAAAATGCTTGATTAATTTTTCTCAAGTCTAATTTCTTTTATTTAAACAAGTTTTCATTCTCTGACTTCAGGTCCAGAAAGTGGATAAACCTCCAAGGTAAGGGCATGGAATTTGCCATTGTGATACCATCAGTGGTTCACATGGGACAAACGTATCTGTGGATTTACTTTCAACTCCATAGCCACACGTTAGCGAAGACTCCAGGAATGGATGGTAAAAAGAAACACTCTATTACTTCTGCTTTGATGATAAGTCAACTTATTATAAAATGACATATTTAGAGTACATATTTAAAACATATTTGTTTTTAAACTATAAGTGGTTATTCAGCAAGCTATAAATCAGGATTCTTAATTGTATTACCTCTTCCCTTTCACCTATTCCCATGATTAGAATTTTTGCAAATGAGGCACCTTCTCCTTGTCTCAGCTTCTCTTCCAACTAGAGGTTCCCATAAAACACACTATCTGCAGAATTCTCAGGCGGGAAGAGATGGAGTTCATCCATAACCTCCTAACCTATCCAGAACACCCTCAGCCAGCAACCTCATTCTCCTTTTGGCATTCAGAGGGCTCTGGTGTGTCCTTTGCCCTCAAAAATGCTATCAACATAATGAAAGTTGAGATGAAAATTAATCACTTGGTGAGCTTCCTCCTGCATCTGTTTTAAAACCTTCTGGGGGTGGGAGGAACCTGTAGAACCTTGGAAATCTGTACTGGGATTCAAGTTGGCTGTACTGTAGTGAGAAATCTGAGAGGATCCATGAGAACCGATTATTAGGAAGAAAGGAGATGGTATTTTTTTCTCAGCATTTGAGATTCAAAAACCTCAAATTAGAACAGGTATTGTCCCTAATTTCCCATAGTTGTCCTAACTTCCCATACACTGTCTTCCTACTTACTGCCTTATATTTATATTTTCTAGTTGGGCCCTTTCGCCTACAAGATTGTAAGCTTCTTACATGTCTTTGTATCTTAGAGCCTAGAACTGGATCAGGGTGTAATAAGAACTTAATAGATTTTTGATGAATTAACACCATTTTAACTTTAAAAGAAAAAAAAAGAGGTCATGAATCTAATGATGCTTGGGAAATATACACTTGGGGGTTTCTATGGAGGCCTGGTTATCTTCACACCAAGGTCCAGGTTTGGCATCTCAGGCCCTTCAGAATTCAACCAATTTGGATACGTCCTCAAATCTCCTTACAAATAAGAGATGGAATAATAATAATGGTAACTGGTATTTGTATGGTACTTTTGTGTTTATCATATTGATTTTTTTTTTTTTACTTTGCATTCTTTTTATCCTACAAAGTCTTCAAAATCCAGTGTGTACTTTATTTACAGAATATCTCAATTTGGAAGCTAAATTTTCATTGGAAATATTTGATCTATACTTAGTTTTTATACTAAGTATAGTATAAAATAATATATTTTATATGATAATAAATAATAATATTTTTATATGATCTATACATAGTTTTATAAACTATGCAATGATAAGTGTAGATTCACATACCCAAATTGTTCTAAACATAAAAGTTTTCAGCCCACTCGTCGCCGCCGTCACCGCCCCGCCCCTCCCCTCCCCACCCCCACCCCCCGTCCCAGCCCCCCTGGGGTTCTCTCAGCCCAGCCCGGTCCAGCCCAGTTCCTGGGAGGATGAAGTTGGTGTATAAAGAGGAGCATCCTTTTGAGAAGCGCCGCTCTGAGGGCGAGAAGATCCGAAAGAAATACCCGGACTGGGTCCTGGTGATAGTAGAAAAGGGTCCCAAAGCTCGGATTGGAGACCTGGACAAAAAGAAATATCTGGTGCCTTCTGATGTTACAGTTGATCAGTTCTACTTCTTGATCTAGAAGCAAATTCATCTCCGAGCTGAGGATGCCTTGTTTTTCTTTGTCAACAATGTCATTCCACCCACCAGTGCCAGGATGGGTCAGCTATTTGGCAAAACCAATTATTGTCATTTTAAAAATTAAGAAACAGAGGGACTTCCCTGGCCGTCCAGTGGTTAAGACTCTGTGCCTCCACTGCAGGGGCCTCGGGTTCGATCCCTGGTCAGGGAACTAAGATCCCATGTGCCGCAAGGCGTGGACAAAAAATTAAAAAATAATAAAAATCTAAAAAATTAAAAAACTGAAATTCAAGGAGGTAAAACTACTTGCCTAGTTACACAGGAATAAAGTGACAGGGACAAAACAAACTTCTAGAATCCAAGACGCTTGTCCTAATCCAGTGCTCTTTCCACTACAGCCCACTGTAAAATTCTGGAAAGAGTGGAAATCATTGTTTACACTAAAAAAAAAAAAAAAAAAAAAAAAAATTTAGTTCGGATCATGATCAAAATCTGATGTTGTAGGTTTCTGCAATCCACCTTAGCTGAGAGGTATTCATTTTTCATTTCAGGGCCAGCACTTCAGTAGCTGAAAGCAGTCTGTGCATTCATTTGAAATGAAGGATGGGAAGTTCTCTGAAAAGGTTTGAAGTCTTAATTCAATTGATTTTGGCACAATAAACTCTAGGACATATCCAAATCCATTACTGGGATTCCTCATGCCAGCAGATTTGCAAAACTAGGTGTGGAATTGCATCAAGTTCTTTCTGCTATGTGTTTTAAGGTAAAGTGATCTCCTTTCTTCACACAAGAAGTGGAGCGTGTTTACTCAGTGACAGCCTCCCTGTATGAGTGACACCGTAACAAAAGGCAAAAATGAAATATCTAAGTCTTGCTTACCCTTGTAGTGTACATAGCAAGGCTTCCTGATTCTGCCTGCTGGAATGGGATACACGCAAATATAGCAGTGGGCAATGGGGATTGGAAGATTCCATCATTCCTTATTCCCATGGTCATTCCACATTCTCATGGTCTTTGACCAGGAGTTACAAACATCAGGGGCAAAAAGTGGAATTCATGTTGCTGTGTTTTAAAGCCAAAATTTTGGAATTGTGAGACATCTTAAACTAAATACTTTGGTTATCTGTTTTGCTACACGTATGCAAATATAACCTAATTCCGCTTCCCTCATTGCTTTTCCTCATAGCTTCCTACAAGACCTAAGATCCCAAGGGAAAGTTCAATACACTGTTTAAAGTTTTGTTTTTAGACTTTCCAGAAAAAAAAAGAAATATAGAATAATTTTTTATCAGGATGATTATAGCTTCAAGTAACAGAAAACCTTGATTCAACATGCTTAAACAATAAGACTATTAATTACTTCTTGTAGCAAACAAGTCCAGAGGCTGGGCAGCCCTGAGGCATAGTATTAGTCAGGGCCGAGCTTTGAATTTTTCTGTGCCTTAGATTCTCTTATGGCTGGCTCCTGTCAGGGTTCAAAATGGTCATACCAGGTCTGGATGATGTATCCAGATAGAACAATGACCAAGGGCAGAAAAATGGGGCCACCTTTTCTATGTACGGCTTTCAGGAGGAAAACAATTTTCCTTGCAGAAGTCTGGCTCATTAGCCAGACATATGTCACATGGCCATGCTTAAACCATTGACAAAAGCATTGACACCATGTTAATCTTAGACCAGTTAGGACCTACCCCAGAGCCTGGAGTTGGAGTGAATTTCCTTTAAGTATATGACTGCAGAGAAAGGTAGGTATCTGGAGAAAGGAAGAAGTTGGTGTGGTTGGAACTGGGGAGATGAATTAATGTTGGACAGGCAACCAACTGTGTTTGCGACAAGTTTTCTTCAGCATATTTTATTTTTTTTCATCCTGACAAATTCCAGCTTTGTCATTTCCTTTGTCACTCTTACTATTGAGTGTTTAGTATGAAGTGTACTAGAACTTGAGGATATTAAAATTTAAAAAGGTAATATCTCTGCTCTAGAGGAAAACATAGACCTTTCCATACAATTAAGAAAAGGTGATTTTTTTTTTTTAAAGAGGAAACTGCGAATATCTATCTTCCAAAATGAAAAAAAAAGGCCTTAGGGAACTGTCGTTCCACGATTTAGCAAAGGTTAATCACAACACTTCTACACAAAATAATAAAGGAACAAGAGATTAAAGTTTTATCCATTTCCATAAGCACTTCATTTAGTATAAATGCAGATGGATAGAGCAGAGAGCAGTTAAGAATAAGATTCCACTGGCCCCATATGAGGCCTTATGGTATTACAGGACTAGAGAGAACTAAGGTTTTTAATTGAAAACGAGATAAGTAATTATCTTCAATTCTTGTTCTAGGAAGGTAGTAATTAGAGTAGATCCCCACTCCTGGGTCAATACTCCCAGCTCACAACCTAATAGAATTCCCCAGCTTGATGTTAACAGAATAAATAGAAGAATATATCTTCAAATCTGTGGGGAAGACAAGAAGATGATGGGGGATCTTACTCCTATAATTGTTGCCTGCAGAGGACGGGAACTACAGGTAATTTTCATAAGAGATTACCACTAGTGGAATCTATAACCCCCTGGAGTATCTTTAAGAAAGAAGAAAAGGCCTCATTAGCGGCTCAATCCTAAAATCCTTTCAATTCCCCTATATTGAAGTGTGAAGATGCAAAACGATGGAAAATAACTCCCAACTCAGGTAATGGTATAATCTGGAAGAAATACATGATTTAAAATAAATTCCCAATGATGCCAAATATGGAAACAACTACTTAGAATACAGAGCAGTATAAAAGAGCAAGGTCAAGAAATGGAACAGAGAATATACTTCTCAAAGTCAGAAAGATAAGGATGTACTATCTGGAAGATTAGTTAGGAGTATGTATTTTTATTGTTGGTGATGAACAGTGTTTAAAGGAAAGAACTCCATCTTTCTACTGGGCAGTATAGCGTTTGCATTCATGGATCAAGATGGTTACACTAATTGTATTTACCAGCATCAAGTGTTGAAAATAACTTGATCCTTCATCAGACCCATACAATGTGACATATTGAAGAAAGAGTGACAAATCTCTCATGTTGAGAGGAGAAAGATCACGAGCAGGGGGGCAGATTGGATTTTAACAGCCAGAGTGAATATGTATGTAACTCTTAACAGTTAAACTTTGAATCTCACAGGACACCGGGGCAAGAAAGACTTTATATGTCATCTAGTTTAACCCTCAAATCCTTAAGCAGAGAAGACAGTGAGAGATTTCATGATGGCATGTCATCTAGTTTATAGGTGACTCTGGTTGCCTACTTGTAAGACTTCCTGTGAAGGTCAGTGTGAGGTACTGAGTGACAAAAGGAGGAAGAAATAAAATAAGAAATTACTTCCAGGAAACACCATTGGAGAGCAGTTAAATTTTCTATGGTTTGGACTAGGAATGCTTAACACAGAGTTAGCAAGGAAGGCTGAGCATTTATAACCTTACGCACAGAAATTTTAAAGCTTCCACTGGATCAAAGAATGCATAGATAGTTAAGTCTTTTTAAAAATTGCTTTAGCATCAGAAGCAGGAAGCTTGTTGAGTGTTGGTAAAAGCACCAATTCTATTTCCATTTTTATTCCTCTTCCAATTTTATATAAAAGGTACTTTTTAAAAAAAATTTATTATTTTATACAGCAGGTTCTTATTAGTTATCTATTTTATACATATTAGTGTATATATGTCAATCCCAATCTCCCAATTCATCCCCCCACCCCCCCACACACACCCCGCTTTCCGCCTTTGGTGTCCATACGTTTGTTCTCTACATCTTTGTCTCTATTTCTGCCTTGCAAACCGATTCATCTGTATGATTTTTTTCGGTTCCACATATATGTGTTAATATATGATATTTGTTTTTCTCTTTCTGACTTACTTCACTCCATATGACAGTCTCTAGGCCCATCCACGTCTCTGCAAATGACCCAATTTTGCTCCTTTTTATGGCTTAGTAATATTCCATTGTATACATGTACCACATCTTCTTTATCCATTCATCTGTCGTTAGACATTTAGGTTGCTTCCATGACCTGGCTATTGTAAATAGTGTTGCAATGAACATTGGGGTACATGTGTCTTTTTGAATTAGGGTTTTCTCTGGGTATATGCTGAGTAGTGGGATGGCTGGGTCATATGGTAATTCTATTTTTAGTCTTTTAAGGAACCTCCGTACTATTCTCCATAGTGGCTGTATCAATTTACATTCCCACCAACAGTGCAAGAGGATTCCCTTTTCTCCACACCCTCTCCAGCATTTATTGTTTGTAGATTTTCTGATAATGCCCATTCTAACCAGTGTGAGGTGATATCTCATTGTAGTTTTGATTTGCATTTCTCTAATAATTAGTGATGTTGAGCATCTTTTCATGTGCCTCTTGGCCATCTGTGTGTCTTCTTTGGTGAACGTCTATTTAGGTCTTCTGCCCAATTTTTGATTGGGTTGTTTTTTTTTTTTTAATATTTAGCTGCATGAGCTGTTTATATATTTTGGAGATTAATCTTTTGTCCCTTGATTCATTTGCAAATATTTTCTCCCATCCTGAGGGTTGTCTTTCCATCTTTTTTATGGTTCCCTTTGCTTTGTAAAAGCTTCTAAGTTTCATTAGGTCCCATTTGTTTATTTTTGTTTTCATTTCCATTACTCTAGGAGGTGGGTGAGAAAAGATCTTGCTGTGATTTATGTCAAAGTGGGTTCTTCCTATGTTTTCCTCTAAGAGTTTTATAGTGTCTGATCTTACATTTAGGTCTTTAATCCATTTTGAGTTTATTTTTGTGTATGGTGTTAGGGAGTGTTCTAATTTCATTCTTTTACATGTAGCTGTCCAGTTTTCCCAGCACCACTTATTGAAGAGACTATCTTTTCTCCATTGTATATCCTTGCCTCCTTTGTCATAGATTAGTTGACCATAGGTGCATGCGTTTATCTCTGGGCTTTCTATCCTGTTCCATTGATCTATATTTCTGTTTTTGTGCCAGTACCATATTGTCTTGATTACTGTAGCTTTGTAGTATAGTCTGAAGTCAGTGTGTCTGATTCCTCCAGCTCCATTTTTTTCCCCTCAAGATTGCTTTGGCTATTCGGGGTCTTTTGTGTCTCTGCAGAAATTTTAAGATTTTTTGTTCTGGTTCTGTAAAAAATGTCATTGGTAATTTTATAGGGATTGCATTGAATCTGTAGATTGCTTTGGGTAGTATAGTCATTTTCACAATATTGATTCTTCCAATCCAAGAACATGGTATATCTCTCCATCTGTTTGTGTCACCTTTGATTTCTTTCATCACTGTCATAGTTTTCTGAGTACAGGTATTCTACCTCCTTAGGTAGGTTTATTCCTAGATATTTTATCCTTTTTGTTGCAATGGTGAATGGGATTGTTTCCTTAATTTCACTTTCTGATCTTTCGTTGCTAGTGTAGGAATGCAAGAGATTTCTGTGCATTAATTTTGTATCCTGAAACTTTACCAAATTCATGGATTTGCTCTAGTAATTTTCTGGTGGCATCTTCAGGATTTTCTATGTATAGTATCATGTCATCTGCAAACAGTGACGGCTTTACTTCTTTTCTGATTTGGATTCCTTTTTTTTTTTTTCTTCTCTGATTGCTGTGGCTAAAACTTCCAAAACTATGTTGAATAATAGTGGTGAGAGTGGACAACCTTGTCTTGTTCCTGATCTTAGAGGAAATGGTTTCAGTTTATCACCATAGAGAATGATGTTGGCTGTGGGTTTCTCATATATGGTCTTTATTATGTTGAGGTAGGTTCCCTCTATGCCTACATTTTGGAGAGTTTTTATCATAAATGGGTGTTGAATTTTGTTGAAAGTTTTTCGGCATCTATTAAGATTATCATATAGTTTTTATCCTTCAATTTGTTAATATGGTGTATCACATTGATTGATTTGCTTATATTGAAGAATTCTTGCATTCCTGGGATAAACAACACTTGATCATGGTGTATGACCCTTTTGATGTATAGTTGGATTCTGTTTGCTAGTATTTTGTTGAGGATTTTTGCATTTATGTTCATCAGTGATATAGGTCTGTAATTTTCTTTTTTTATAGAATCTTTGTCTGGTTTTGGTATCAGGGTGATGGTGGCCTCGTAGAATGAGTTTGGGAGTGTGCCCTCCTCTGCAATTTTTTGGAAGAGTTTGAGAAGGATGGGTGTTAGCTCTTCTCTAAATGTTTGATAGAATTTACCTGTGAAGCCATCTGGTCCCAGACTTCTGTTTGTTGGAAGATTTTTAATCACAGTTTCAATTTCATTACTTGTGATTGGTCTGTTGATATTTTCTATTTCTTCTGGTTCAGTCTTGGAAGGTTATACCTTTCTAAGAATTTGTCCATTTCTTCCAGGTTGTCCCTTTTATTTTCATAGAGTTGCTTGTAGTAGTCTCTTATGATACTTTGTACTTCTGTAGGGTCCATTGTAACTTCTCTTTTTTCATATCTAATTTTATTGATTTGAGTCCTTTCCCTCTTTTTCTTGACGAGTCTGGCTAATGGTTTATCAATTTTCTTTATCTTCTCAAAGAACCAGCTTTTAGTTTTATTGATCTTTGCTATTGTTTTCTTTGTTTTTATTTATTTCTGCTCTGATCTTTATGATTTCTTTCCTTCTACTAGCTTTGTGTTTTGTTTGTTCTTCTTTCTCTAGTTCCTTTAGGTGTAAAGTTGGATTGTTTATTTGAGATTTTTCTTGTTTCTTGAAGTAGGATTGTATTGCTATAAACTTCCCTCTTAGAACTGCTTTTGCTGCATCCCCTAGGTTTTGGATCATTTTGTTTTCATTGTCATTTGTCTTTAGCTATTTTTTGATTTACTCTTTGATTTCTTCAGTGATCTCTTGGTTATTTAATAACGTATTGTTTAGCCTCCATGTGTTTGTGTTGTTTACATTTTTTCCCTGTAATTTATTTCTAATCTCATAGTGTTGTGGTCAGAAAAGATGCTTGACATGATTTCAGTTTTCTCAAATTTACTGAGGCTTGATTTGTGACCCAAGATGTGATCTATCCTGGAGAATGTTCTGTATGAACTTGAGAAGAAAGTGTAATCTGCTGTTTTTGGATGGAATGTCCTGTAAATATCAATTAAATCTATCTGGTCCATTGTGTCATTTAAAGCTTGTGTTTCCTTATTAGTTTTCTGTCTGGATGATCTGTCCATTGGTGTAAGTGAGATGTTAAAGTCCCCCACTATTTTTATGTTACTGTCGATTTCCTCTTTTACAGTTGTTAGCTTTTGCCTTATGTATTGAGGTGCTCCTATGTTGGGTGCATATATATTTATAATTGTTATATGTTGTTCTTGGATTGATCCCTTGATCATTATGTTGGTTCTTCCTTGTCTCTTGTAACATCTTTATTTTAAAGTCTATTTTATCTGATATGAGTATTGCTACTCCAGCTTTCTTTTGATTTCCATTTGCATGGAAATTGTTTGCATCCCCTCACTTTCAGTCTGTATATGTCCCTAAGTCTGAAGTGGGTCTCTTGTAGACAGCATATACATGGGTCTTGTTTTTGTAGCCATTCAGCCAGCCTGTGTCTTTTGGTTGGAGCCTTTAATCCGTTCACATTTAAAGTGATTATCGATATGTATATTCCTAATAACATTTTCTTAATTGTTTTGGGTTTGTGTTTGTAGGTCCTTTTCTCCCCTTGTGTTTCCCACTTAGAGAAGTTCCTTTAGCATTTGTTGTAGAGCTGGTTTGATGGTGCTGAATTCTCTTAGCTTTTGCTTGTCTGTAAAGCTTTTGATTTCTCCATCAACTCTGAATGAGATCCTTGCTGGGTAGAGTAATCTTCATTGTAGGTTCTTCCCTTTCATCACTTTGAATATATTGTGCCACTCCCTTCTGGTTTGTAGAGTTTCTGCTGAGAAATCAGCTGTGCACCTTATGGGAGTTCTCTTGTATATTATTTGTCATTTTTGCCTTGTTGCTGTTAATAATTTTTGTTTGTCTTTAATTTTTGTCAATTTGATCACTATATGTCTCAGCATGTTTCTCCTTGGGTTTATCCTCCCTGGGACTCTCTGCACTTCCTGGACTTGGGTGGCTATTTCCTTTCCCATGTTAGGGAAGTTTTTGACTATAATCTAATGTCTTCAGATATTTTCTTGGGTCCTTTCTCTCTCTCTTCTCCTTCTGGGACTCTATAATGCAAATGTTGGTGCGTTTAATGTTGTCCCAGAAGTCTCTTAGGCTGTCTTCATTTCTTTTCATTCTTTTTTCTTTATACTGTTCCATGGCAGTGAATTCCACAACTCTGTCTTCCAGGTCACTTATCCATTCTTGTGCATCAGTTATTCTGCTATTGATTCCTTCTAGTATATTTTTCATTTCAGTTATTGTATTGTTCATCTCTGTTTGTTTGTTCTTTAATTCTTCCAGGTGTTTGTTCTTTAATTCTTCTAGGTCTTTGTTAAACATTTCTTGCATCTTCTTGATCTTTGCCTCCATTCTTTTTCCGAGGAGAATGGATCATTTTCGTTATCATTATTCTGAATTCTTTTTCTGGAAGGTTGCCTATCTCCACTTCATTTAATTGTTTTTCTGGGGTTTTATCATGTTCCTTCATCTGGTACATAGTCCTCTGCCTTTTCATTTTGTCTATTTTTCTGAGAATGTGGTTTTAGTTCCACAGTCTGCAGGATTGTAGTTCTTCCTAAGGTACATTTTCATTAGAGGAATTAGGTAGCTAATTCTCTTGGAAAGATTCAGCTGTCACCGAGTAACACAATCTTTTCTTGCCCTCCTCACCCAGGCTGGCAGCGACTAGACTTCAGCAAAGAGTGGCTCTTGTTTGCTGGGACACTTCAGGCTGCAGGGACAGCTGACAGGAGGGTAGTAACAGTTAAGGTGTCAAGTCATCCCTTTCCCAATTCCATTTGCTTTGGGAACGTGCTAACTTGAAAGTCCATAAACCATTTAAGAACAAGTATTAGTAGATAGTTTAGGATTCTGTTCCTCTCCATAGTCCACTGAAGGGGGAAAATAATGTTTGTTTTTCATTTAAGACCATCGTATTTAAGTGATTTATGGTCATGGATGCAAAATACTTTGGAAAAATATCCCAGGACATGTATCATGTTGATGTTCAAGCAACCAAAGAATTAAGTTGACTTAAAATGTTTTTAACCCTACATATAAGGACTAGTGGAAAACATTTTTTTTTTTCAGTGAAGGATCACAAAATACTAGTTTGATATCAGATAAAACAAAAAATAGGTTAGATTTCCAGTGTATGTAGGAGTATATTTTTTATGGACTAAAGAAAGAAAAAAAATCATTCATGGACTAATATTCCCTTTCAATATTAGCTGTGATAATGTGCATAGGAGGGGTTGGATAAAATTCACAAATCAACAATATGCAAAGCACCACTGAAATGAGTTAAACACTGTGGGGAGTCAAAACTGTATATGACACAGTTCCCAGTTTCAAGGATCTTCCTAACTTATTGGAAAGACAGTTATATGTGTCATTGTCATGAAATATTATCCCAACAGACACCAAGTTTTACCTAAGTAAAAATGATGATTTTGCCATTTCAGAGATACAGTGTGGTTTTCTAGAATGAAGATTTGTCTGGCAGTAAAATGCCTCGGTCAACTCCCAAACACCGACGCTTAAGAGCTACTTAATGTCTCTGTATTCAGTTTCTATAAGCCGGCTGGACTAGGTTATGTATTTTCAAGTTCAAACATTTGGCAATTTATGATATCTTAAGAATATGTGCTATGTTTGTATAATGGTTTACAATGCAGCTAATAGGTAAAATTAGTAAATTATTAAAAATTTTACCCAAGATCGAAGTGAATTTAGGTTAACAAAAGAAATTCCACGTTCTAAAAATGCTTTTGCTAGGTCCCTTCCCACTAATGTAATTAGGAGTTTTACAAACGAGTATATTTTTATTATGTTTAAATAAGACAAACTGAACTTCTATACGGTACCACTATTTATACATGAGGTGTTAGCTTTTTGGTTTATCGTACTGACTTCTGTCAATCCCCCAAGTGGTTTTAACTGAAGACAAGGTTATCTTGCCATCCTTGATTTGGGGCAATCAGCCATCACACAACAATTCCTGGTAATAAACATTAGAAGGAGAGGCCTGCAAACAGCTCCAGGATGATAAATAAGGATATCGTTTTCCAGATAGGAAACAGGAGGAGGTTAATTTAAAATAAACCACTATGAGGTTTCTTACAGAATTATCATCACCTGCCTTTCAAAATAAGAATAATCATTACGTGTGAGGGCAATTGTTCATCAGAACATCTTGTTTACTTGGCTGATTGTTCTCCCCAGGTATAATGCTTTTCAACAGATCAATCAACAGTTTTAATCGGCTTTTCAAGACTATTTAACAGGATAATTTGGTCAAATGGCACATGTTATATAAATTGCCCTCCCTTCGCTTTCCCCATCATAGACACACCCAAGAGTTTCGTGCAGACCTGTCATCACATTCTGGTTCTCCCACTTTCCTGGAAAGTTGGGAAAGTTACTTCAAATTTTTGAGTTTCATTTTCCTCATCTATGAAATGAATGTCATAATACCTACTGGCTGACTTAACATGAGGACAAAGTGTGTTCATGTGAATAACAAACCTAATGTGACCAGAACACACAGGCACCAAATAAATGGTGGTTACAATTATCCTAACCTATGAGAGGACTCAGCACCCTAAGTAACTTGAAAAGGCAATGATTAACCCTGTCTTGCATGTCTGTTCTTTTTAAAGAATAAGTACTGGTATGTCTTTATATATGGAATGCATGCATTCCTGAAAAGTGAGGGGCAGACAATCTCCTCTGTGCATAAAAATCTGTATTTTATTACTTAGTGTCTTAGTCACTCAGGCTGCTATAAACAGATTATCATAGACTGGGTGGCTTATAAACAACAGAAATCTATTTCTCAAGTTCTGGAGGCTGAGAAGTCCAAGATCGAGGTGCCAATCAGATTCTGTGTCTGGTGAGAGCCTGCTTCCTTGTTCATAGAGGACCATCTTCTCACTGTGTCCTCACACGACAGAAGGGGAAGGGTGCTCTCTGGGGTCTCTTTTATAAGAGCACTAATCCCCCTCATGAAGCCTCCATTCTCATGACCTAATCACTTCCCCAAAATCCCACATCCTGGCACAATCACATTAGGTGTTAGGATTTCAACATATGAATTTTGGAGGGATATAAACATTGTCTCTAGTAATTAATTACATTAAAAATGAGAAAAGTATTTTTTTGGGATGGGAGGGAATCAGCTCTAACCTTGACTCATTACATCTCTGGCAGAACAATTTCATGTGATAGCTCACAGACGTGCTGTTTGGTTGGGTTGTTGATCTCATTGCATAGAATGAAGAAAAATCATGGGGTGGTAGAAGCAGGGAACACCGCTGGGTAGGGTTGAAGCAGGTTGTGGTAGCAGAGAAGGAACAGGTAAGAATAAGTTACGAGGAGTTGGAGCTCTTCAGGGGCCAGCAATCAAAGCTCACTATGCCAACATAGGCAAGGTATGAACTCTGGTATACGGTTGTTCAGGAGATGGAAAATGAGTAAGAGGAAGAGGCTTCCATGAGTTACTTTACACAGAGTTGACATAGGATGCCTGTTTTTTAGATGTTTCCGGGATGGTGGAATTTTCCAGGATGTGGAACTTTTAGTCCTAAAACTGAGACAGTTCCAGGCACCTAGTTCAGGCTCATTGGTAGTAAAGAGCAAAAGAGATAGTGGCTCTGGAACTTTATAGTAAATTTTATGATTCACAATTCCTGGATTATATGTAATATATATGAAACTGGAATTTATTTTCAGGATACCAAGATGATGTACTATCTAAATTATTTTAAAATTGTTTTGAAATATAGTCTATCTACAGTATGCATTAGCTGATTTTATTTATTTTTAAATCTAGCTCATGAGTAAGAAAATGGAAATATTGTTAATAATCAAACAAAAAGATTGCTAAATAACAATAAATCTGGTTTACAGCTAACACCTTAATGCTGCCGCTTAAAATTAGTTTTCAAATGCTCTTAATTTGTATATGTGTTAAAAGCTTTCAAATTTCAAACATTTTAAACTTTTTTCTAAATAACATGATAAATTTAAAAATTTCTGACTTTTTTTAGTAGAACAAAACATTGACTTTGAGTTCCAGAAGAAGAATTATAGTTCACATTTATGTACAATCAAAATATTCAACGTTAATTACAGATTTTGCACTTTTCAAAGACCAATACTTATTCCAGAATATGTATGCATGCTCTCAAGTCTCTGTTGTAAAAGGCAATGAGACAGGTAATTAAAATATATGTTTATAGCACAGTAAGTTTTTATGTCAAATTTTTAATTGTGGGATTTGATTAGCTATTAATCTGCATCCCTTACTGTTAGGAAAAAAATGCATCGAATATGCATGGTTTTCAAGATGCAGAAGGATATACAGTTACTAAAGAAATAAATCCTTAGATAGTAAGTTATTGAACTGAAAGAAAACCTGGCATTGTCCAACAGTCCACCTATTGGAACTAATGTCAGTTTGTTGTGAGTCTTGAGTGGAATCAGAAAGATGCAGCTTAAGTCCAGTAATAAATACTCAGCCCTCAGCACAGTGCCTGCACAGTGAACTCAATAAATATTAGTGGCAATAATAATTTAACAACTCTTCTCAATTATCCAGCCCTGGGATCTTTTATATTCCAGCTTATCCTCCTATTCATTATTAGTTCCATCATCTTTCAGCAAATGGATTAGACATGTAAATAGTAGAAGAGAGAGAAGGCAAAAGTAAAAAAAAAATCTGTGAATTTTATTAATTATTAACAAACCCTTATAAAGGCAGAGAGAGATTAGGGTGACCTGAATGGTTAAAATCATGACTAAAAGGTTTTTTTTATGAACCTCTCAATGCCATTCTGTACTCCTTAGTACTTTTTAATCAAGAACTGACTGCAGTGACATTTTTGATAGTAAGAAATGTTGAGAAAAGTAAAAAGTGTGTGTGGTTTTCTGCTTCACTTGGTTGTCAAGACAATTGCAATAAAATAACCGGTTTTTTTTTTTTAAGGTTTCAGATCATATATTTCATATCATAGCATTCATACTTATAAGTATACACTACCTTTAATATAATGTACTGTATGTTTAAAATCTTAACTGTATGGTTAAAACATAAGCTTTTTAAGGGCAAAAATCTCAAAAAAATAACCGTTTAAAATCAAGAAATGGAGCAGGAGACACTACTCTGAAGAATACAGTACTTTCAATGTTTCATGAATGTTATGAGTCACAGGAACAGCTACCCAAGGGGCTCCTATCTTGAAGATTGAAAAATTATGAGCAAAAGGAACTAGAAAAATAAAAGGGTAGGACCGTCTCTCCTCCTCTGATGACTACCCTATAGGCTCCCTTAGACAGTCTTTCTCTTGGTGTTCTAAATCAATGCTTCTCAAACTCTAATGTGCTTATAAACTGCCTGGGGATCATGTTAAGACGCACATGCTGATTCTGTAAACCTGGATTGTAGCCTGAGAGTCTGTGTTTTTAACAAGCTCCCAAGCAACGCTGTCAGTCCAAGGACTGCACTGCGGGTAACACGCCTCCATGTTACTTCCATTTAGTATCGTCCCTTATGCTTATGGTGACTGTACATTCTGCACTTTTCAGGACAGCCTCAACTTTATTGATATTTCATGATTTTCATCAGTCAATTAGTTAGCTAAACTGATGTAATTGTTATACTTTTGGGAGGCTGTTCATATAAAAGATTTCCCTTATCAGAAAATATCATGTCAATCTAGATCATTTCAGTTTGGGATTTAGAAGGTAGACTTATCACAAGTGACCTAGCAAATAATATTCTCTCTTCTTTTGAGACTTCCCATTTTACTCCAATACTCCTTTTTGTGTCTGCATAACAACTTGGCTAGAACAAAGACACCATTATTTTCTGCTAGTCAAGACAAAATGAGTCATCCTTGAAGGAAGAAATGCTGGGATGGGCCAGACCCCTGGGCTAGGTATTACAACTGAGAACAAGGGAGAATTTGACTTAGGAAACTTTTCTGTTGGTCATTCCTGGCTTCCTTCTCTATCAAAAAATAAATTGTAGAAAATCTCTTCTCTGGTCTCCAGGCTCCAAGCTCTAAATCTTGGGCTAATTCACTGATGAAATTTTACTGTGCTCAGGAGAAAAGAGTTGTTTTCTTGCTCTGTCATCTACTAGCTGTTTGACATTGGTCAAACTCCTTTACTTCACCTTTTTGAGCTTCCGTTTTCTTTTTCTTTTCTTTCTTTTTTTTTTAATGGGGGAAAATGAGGTTAGGGAAGCTCCAGGTTTAAAAAGAAAATATATCCCCCAAAGATGATTAGAAACCAAGATTATCTAGGGCATATCTGGATTCCTGATAATAGTATTTTAAAAGTTGCAGTAATATGTCTCTATTTAGAGTTAACTCTTCAGCTGAATGCTACTTTTGGGAGTCAGCTCTCTTGACCTCGAAGTTCATCTCAATAAAGAGAATGAACATTTTTTAATATGATGACTAAAGTCGTCTTTTCCAAACTCTAAATCACTGAGATAGAAATGAGAAACTAAAATAATATTCACCACCTCATTAAAAGAGATGAACAGCAATTACATGTGCATATATGTCAGTCTGGTTTCTCCAAGACCTGAATGAACGAATGAATAAAATCATGGACAAGTTCTGCAAACCTTGTTACAGAAGATAAAGTCTTTAGTACCTAAATTAAAATAGAAACACTATAATTTTTCTCCAGCATTTGAATTACTTTCAATTCATAATTTTTTGAAAAATGACAGTGGATCAGAATTTTAGGAAAATTCAAATTCTGCACAGGAACACAACACATTACTATGCAGAAGGTGAAAATTAAACATTTACAAATTATCTCTAGAAAGCATTTTTGTGAAAGTTTATTTAAAGTGCATCTTGAAGAGCAGAAATATTGATATGGAACACCACAGTGAACCACAAAAATACTTGAGTCTCTTAACTCCATAATGATTTTCAAATAACACCACCCAAATGGAAAACCGCAATCCCACATGAGTGCAATGTTTCCCCTCCCAACTCCCCAGCAAATTCATGGATTCAGACTGATGATTTCAGGTCACGATCATTTAAAAATAAGTGTATGAGGAACTGTCATTTTGGGTCACCTACAGTACCATGAAGCGTGGATGTCTGTGTTTGATTATAGGTCAAAAATTCATTCCAAGAAGCAGTCAAAAACTGGTTTAACTTTGAAATATTCAAAATGCCAAAGAAAATCCAAGAAATGAAACTTGCTAGATGATTCTGTTGCGTTTTTCTAATACTGGGTTCTAGATGAGAATTGCTAAAATGTGTTGTCTTTGAGTCCTAATTAGAGGACCATACTTAATAGCTGCATCTTCTAGACACTATGTAATATCTGGTGAAGGAATTAAACAAAATATATAAGCTTTGAAACTGGTGTCAAATGGGGAAAAAGCTTTCAATCAAGTAACCATAATTTTAGTCTATATTTGAAAAGGAGTTTTCCAACCAAAACCAAATGGATTGTGCTCAATGGACTGTATACAGATAATTTGTCACTCTGTCTTATATCAACTATGCTCTTTTTATCCATAAGCTCAGTTCCTAGGTAAGAAAGAAAATATTCTATTTTAAAAATATGGAGATATTTGTCTTGGGTAGAATCTCTTTTTGTAGGCTGTCCAAGAGAGAAAAAAATGGATTCTATCAAAACTAACTTTAGTCTTAAAGTTTTTTTAGTCATTTAGTTTTCTAAAATCATCACGCGCAGCAATCTTTTTCATACAGTGTCACACACTTAATCTTAGAAATAAAACATTACTAGATAGAAGGAATACATAAAGAGAATTTAATTATTCTCTTACTGTCCATGAATTAATAATAGAAGCATTATTTTTCTCATTGCATTTCTAATGAGTGAAGACTGACAACCCTCTCTGAACACAAATTCCAGTAACTCAGAACCATGATAAGGCTGAAGAATTTTAAATATTTTCTACACTTAAGAACCTCTCTTTCAAAAAGACTTGAAGAAGTTCAAGATGGTCATAAATGTGCATATGTAACCTTTAAGGAAAAAAATAAAATATCTAGGTCATAAAATAAATCATCTGTTTTTTTTGTTGTTGTTTTACCATGCAATTATAATTCTCTGCTTGTTAGAGTGAGCATTTGGCTGCTCAGAGTTCTATTGGAAAATACACTTTATTAACTAAAACTTATCTACTCCACTCCTCCTCCCACCGTGTTCACAATGTTATAATACAATATTTAATAACAACACTAAAGTGAAAATAAGACCTTGGAAGATACTGAATTACTTTCTGACACATAGAGATTAATTAACTCATAGATTATCTGCCTCACTTAGATTTGAGAAAACAGAATCCAAATCTTAATCATTCTAATAAAATTTACCTTGTATGTAGTTGATACTTAAAAAATGTAAGGAACATTCACAGAATTGTAGAAAAGATACCTAAAACAAGGTGGGAAGATAACAATAGAAATATTAGTGGGTCTCTCAAGCCTGTGCTTAGTATTTATTAGTTTAGATAATTCTAAGTGTTTAACTTATGAGAATTAACTGAAAATTAGGAGACTTGAAAGCTAATATCTGGAGATAGAAGAGGTCAAGAGAATGAGTCCAACCCCCTCATTTTACTGAGGAGAAAACCAAAGCCCAGAGGTTAAGTGATTAGGCTGGGACCAATATCAAAGTCTGATGTCCTACTCAATGTATTCTCCAAAACAGGACATAAAAAGAATATACAAAATGTAGCCTAAGGTTTGGGGGAGGGGGAAGCACATTTATTGCTTGGCAGGCATGGAGACTATCAGCATTTAAAGAACCAGTTACTAGGAGTCCAGCGTTATTCTAGACATTTTTATGTGTCTATTGTGCTTGATCTCATAGCACCCCTATGAAGAAGGTACCATGCTTGGTTTAGAGATAAAGGAACTGAAGCTCAGAGAGGTCATCCTGACCCTAAGGTCTATGCATTTCCACTGTACTTGCCCCAGACACGGACTGATCCTATTTCTCTGGCCACTGGTTGACTTCTTAATGTCCTGTTAGCTCACACGCCCTTTTGACAAATGTCTACCAAGCCTTTGCTTTGTGCCAAAACCCCTCCTGGGAGTTGGGTGTGCATTGATGAACAAAAGAGGTTTGACCCCTGCCCTCAGGGAGTCAGTGGACACAGGAACGAACTCTACTATTTCTTAACCCAAGAGTGTCTCTTTTGCTCTTTCAGGCCTGGCTACCCTCACTTCAGACCACTCTTTGGAAGCTCTGATAATGATCAGATCCTCAGTAAAATCATTTGAAAGCTTAATATTAGCCTTTCATATTTTACTTCTCCTTTGAAAGGATATTAATGCAAATAGTTTCAATAACAGTTGGCAAACACATTTGACACAGTGGTTTTCCACAGTATGGAAATACCAAACTTCAAAATTGCTTCAGGATTAAATACATTCTTAAAATTTTACATTTTTGAAGGTTCATTAATTTAAATATGCTGGAATCTAAGCATAGAGCAATACTTTTTAAAAGTTGAGTTTATTTTTAGACTCTATTCAATAGAGATCGATGAGGAAAAAAGTGACCATAAAGCATAGACCACAGGAATTGTGACAGTATAATGCCTGAAACACCAGTGCTGAAAATATAAACCATTCTTATATCGTATGTAAAGTATATCCTGTGACTAACATAAAAGAGTACTCAAAAGAATGAATAGCTTGGTATATGGTCTTGTCCAGTCATTTTAAGAATATCCGCTGTCAAATTCACATACATAACTTTGTTTCATGTTTGAAAACAATGCTAATCATTCTGTCACCAATCAGGCCTGTATAGGCGCAGCCCAGGTAAGAATGACGCATGTTAGAGAGGCGTGTCTATACTGCCTAGATGAGATCGCTCCTTGATTTGCAGCCACAGCTGCTAATGGCCAAGCATACAACTATTTTCAACCACTCCACCTAGATTCACACTCTACTCTGCCCTGTTGCTTTAAAAAGCACCAGGATGCTTGCTTGCTTCCACTGTGTCCTGGCAAGCCATCATTCTACAGACTGATTTTAATTTGAGCTTGGCATGTCATCACACGTGTGTGGGAGCATCAATCTTCAGAAACGTGATGACTGTGTTCTTGAAGCACACATGCGGGATGTCATGCAAAAGACTACAGAGCACTTTGAAGAGTTAACACTGTATCCCAGAGTGATGATAAATCCCTAGATGTGCACTTCCACATACCAGAGATCCTCCATGGTATCGCAGAGATGAAAAGTGCCATCCATCAGCACTCTCTCCCATGATGCACTGACAAGGAAGCACAGTGATACCTCAATTTACAAATCCACTGGAAAAAAATGCCCTTTGAGGAAATTTGGTCTGGGTGGGGGAAAGTTCCTGACTCTTCAGTGCTTTCGCGGCTGCTGAGTCAGATCAAGCATTTCTTCTGTAAATCTTTCCCTGACCTGCAAAGCAGAATTGATCCTTTCCGCCTTGTACCTCTACTAGCCCTTAGATATGCCCCTATTATTGCACAAACTTATGTTCCCCTCCTCTACTAGACTCAGCTCTGCTTCTTCTCTAGCATGTTGCATAGTGTCTGGCATAACATTTTTGTTGATTGAAGACGGATGGATGGATGGATGGATGGAGAGGAGGAAATAAGACTCACCTCTAAGTGAATCTTGGCTGGCCTTGGGCCTGTTGAACTAGAGCCAACATACCCACTGCTTCTATAGTTAAATCAACTTAGAGAGTAAAACGGAGGGAAGTAATGTCTGAGCAATAGTCATATGACATCTATGTCACTTGATGGGAGGATCTACAGAAAGGAGGAGAAGCATCCTCCATTTTAACCAAGGTTCTTGGGGATCAGGTTCCCTCCTGATTTGAGGAGAAAAGGGGAGATTATTACTCTGTCAAGATCCAGGGAAGAAGGCAAACAAGAATGGTCTAGAAAAGAATAGGAGTTTTGAAATTTGACACACTTGGGGACCAACCAGAATTTAGCCAATTAATAATTAGTTGGGTGATTTGGACAAGTTGTTTGGTTTCACTGAATCCCTGGTTCTCCATTTATAAATTGAAAATCATAATATCACTCTTGCAGTGTGGATATAAGAATTCAAAATAGCATCTGTAGAGTGCCTGGCACAGAGAGGCACTCAATAAATATTTTTATTTACAATCATTATGCTTAGGTTTATTTTTTAGTTATGTAAAAAAGTCTTTATGTTACTATTGTTGGAAGTATTCTCTTGTTAATTGAGATATATCTGTAGGAAAAATAATTCTATTTAGAAGAGATAATTAATTATTTAGCACCTAACATCAGGCATAGTACTCATCAGGGAAGAGGGCCTGTATATTCTTTGTAAATTGTCAGATAAAGTGAGTTGGCCACAAAAAGATCTGTACCTGGAAGGCTGAGCTACACAGTCTCTAAATAAGAAGGCTAGACTTGATAAGTAGGGAACTAAGCATTTAATAGATACAGACATACCTACCTACCTACATGCATAAGAAGGAGCTCCATAGTTGCTATAATATTCAGGTATTTTGCTGATATGAATCTTCTACAATCATAGAAGACAAATGTGGACTCAGAATATCTCTGAGTTGATTATGTCCTCATGAATCCTAGCACTAGGTCCTTAAGATGTTAATCTTTTCTTTCTTCAGAACAAGTAAAATTGGCCTCAAGAATAAACAAGTTACTTAAGAGAAGCATGACTGATGAGTCACTCTGAATGTTGCTGAACAATTCACAGGCTGTTATAGCTACAGGACCCTGTGTCCCAAACTCAACTATTGGACTTTGAGAATCACCGCCCATCCTGCCTTGCCTTCAGATGACCCTCATACTAGAAGATGATAGTTGCATCAGAGAGACTGTTGACTCTCCATGTCTTAAGACATTCCTCTGAAGCCTACTCACCCTCACTCCTCTGAAGTGGCCTGTTCTCTACAATTACCTTATCATCTCCATGCTTCAACCTATTTTCATAATTTTTCCAGAACCCTAATCTCAGTCAGATGTTAGCAGATTTTATTATTAAAATGATGTAAAATAAAGTCTGGATGACAGGGTATATCTGTATGATTTAAGTAGTCTATTCAGTTTAAATAAATACTTAGTCACTTAAATAAAACTTAAGCATTTAGATCTGGGGCTCTTTCCCAACTCACCCATTTCCTGGTCCCCAAGAGGACCAAGGACCAGCAGCTTGCTTCCCTATTACAGACATACATTAATATGAGTTTAAAAACAAGTGGAATTGATTGAGTTCCCAAGATATTGAAGTAGAAAGACACTTAGCTTACCTTCTCTCATAGGCACACCAAAATTACAACTATTTACAGAACAACTACTGATGAAAAAGGCCAGAACCTACCAGAAAAGATCTTCTACAACTAAAGATATAAAGAAGAAAACACAATGAGATGGGTAAGAGGGGCAGAGTTGTGGTATAGTCAAGACCCAAACCTCCCAACTGGGCAACACACAGATGGGAGAATAATTACAATTGCACAGATTCTCCCCAAGAAGCAACTGGTCTGAACCCCACATCAGGCTCCCCAGTTGGGGGGTCCTGTGCCAGGAAGATGAGCCCCAGAATGTTTGGTTTTGAAGGCCAGCAGGGCTTGCTTTTGGGAGTCCCAGAGGGCTAGGGGAAAGAGAGACTCCACTCATAAAGGGCACACACAAAATCTCATACACTCTGGGACCCAGAATAGAAGCAGTAATTTGAAAGGAGCCTGGGTCAGACCTACCTGTTGATCTTGGAGTGTCTCCTGGAGGGATAGAAGGCAACTGGAGCTCACCCTGGGGACCTAGACACTGGTGGAAGCCATTTTGGGGAACTCAGTCTACCATGTGGATGCTGGTGCTGGCAAGCACCATTTCAAATCATCCCTCTAGCCTATTAGCCTCAGGACAAAGCCCCATCCCTGCCATGAGCCTGTAGGCACCAGGACTGGGATGCCTCAGGCCAAGCAATTAACTAGGCTGGGACATAGCCTTCCCAATGAGCAGACAGACTGTCTTAAGATCCCCAGAGCCCACAGTCACCCCTGGCCATAGCCCTGCCCACCAGAGAGCCCAGGACCTAGCCCCACATGCCCTGGGCCCTGGCCATGCCTACCAAGCCTGATCTAGCTTCAGTACCAGCCTCACCTATCACCAGCCCCAGGACAACCACAGCCCCACAGCCTGCAATGACTGCACCCATCCCAACCACCAGCAGGCCAGCACCCAGCTGGTCCACAGCTTTGGTCACCAGCAGGCTAACACAAGCTTCAGGACAACCTGGACCCCCATAGCCAGCTGTTCAGGAACTACCCCAAACCACCAGCAATCCAATACCTCCAATACCACCTCTGAGATCCCTGGGCCCTGCAGCCAGACTCCAGGACCTAGTTCTGCCAGCCAACATGCCAGCATGAGCCTCAGGACCCGGCTTCACCCGCTGGTAAGCAGGTACCAGATCCAGGATCTTCTGGACCCCAACTCTGCCTACGAGTGAGCCAGCACTAGCCCCAGGGACCCCTCATGACCCTGCCCCACCAACCAGTGGCCAGCAGCCTCCACACAAGGCAGGGCTTGGCAGCCAACAAAACTGGAGGCCAGCCCCACCTGTCAGACCACCTGCTGTAGTTAGCCCCCCACAACTGAAGGACCCACATGGCCCACATAAGGACAGTAACACAATAATAATAGGGGAATTTAATATTCCACTTACATCAATGGACAGATCATCCAGACAGAAAAATTAATAAGGAAACACTGGCCTTAAATGACACATTAGGCCAGATAGACTTAATAGAAATATATAGAACATTCCTTCACAAAACAGCAGAATACACATTTTTTTCAAGTGCACATGGAACATCCTCTGGGATAGATCACATGCTAGGCCACAAAACAAGCCTTGGTAAATTTAAGAAAATTGAAAACCCATCTAGCATCTTTTCTGGCAAATACACCATGAGGCTGGAAATCACCTATAAGAAAAAAACTTCAAAAAACACAATATGCTAAACAATATGCTGCTAAACAACCAATGGATCACTGAAGAAATAAGAAAAATACTTGGAGACAAATGAAAACAAAAACACAATGATCCAAAATCTATGTGATTCAGCAAAAGCAGTTCAAAGAGGGAAGTTTATAGCTGTATAAGTTTACCTTAGGAAACAAGAAAAATCTCAAATAAACAACCTAACATTACACCTAAAAGAACTAGAAAGAGAAGAACAAACAAAACCCAAAGTTAGTAGAAAGAAATCATAAAGATCAGAGTAGAAATAAATGAAATAGAAACAACAACAACAAAAAAGGAAAGATCAATGAAACTAAAAGCAGATTCTTTGAAAAGGTAAACAAAATTGATAGGCCTTTAGCCAGACTCACCACAAAAAATAGACAATAAGATCAGAAATGAAAAAGCAAAAGTTAAAACTGACACCACAGAAATACAAAGGATCATAAGAGACTACTATGAACAGCTATATGCCAATAAAATGGACAACCTGGAAGAAATGGACAAATTCTTAGAAAAGCACAACCTCCCAAGACTGAACCAGGAAGAAATATGAAATATGAACAGACCGAATACCAGTAATGAAATTGAATTGGTAATTTTAAAACTCCCAACACAGAAGTCCAGGACCAGATGGCTCCACAAGTGAATTCTACCAAACATTTAGAGAAGATTTAACACTTATGCTTCTGAAACTATTCCAAAAAATTGCAGAGGATGGAACACTTCTGAATTCATTCTATGAGGCCAGCATCACCCTGATACCAAAACCAGACAAAGCTATCACACACACAAAAAATTACAGGCCAATATCACTGATGAACATAGATGCAAAAATCTTCAACAAAAGATGTTAGCAAACCGAATCTAACAATACATTAAAAGGATCATACACCATAATCAAGTGGGATTTATCCCAGGGATGCAAGTATTTTTCAATATCTGCAAATCAATCAGTGTGTTACACCACATTAGCAAATTGAAGAATAAAAACCATATGATCATCTCAATAGATGCAGAAAAAGCTTTTGACAAAATTTAACACCCATTTATGATAAAATCTTTCCACAAAGTAGACATAAAGGGAGCATACCTCAACATAATAAAGGCCATATATGACAAACCCACAGCTAACATCATACTTAATGGTGAAAAGCTGAAAGCATTTCCTCTAAGATCTGGAGCAAGTCAAGGATGCCCATTTTTGCCACTTTTACTCAACATAGTATTGGGAGTCCCAGGACAGTAATCAGACAAGAAAAAGAAATAAAAGGAATCCAAATTGGAAAGGAAGAAGTAAAACCATCACTGTTTGCAGATGATATGATACTATCAATAGAAAATCCTGAAGACACCACCAAAAAATGACCAGAGCTTATCAATCAATTTGGTAAAGTTGCAGAATACAAAATTAACACACAGAAATCTCTTGCATTTCTATACATTAACAATGAACTATGAGAAAGAGAAAATAAGGAAAAAATCCCATTTATAGTTGCATCAAAAAGAATAAAATACCTAGGAATAAACTACCTAGGGAGGCAAAAGACTTGTACTCATAAAGCTATAAGACACTGATGAAAGAAACTGAAGATGACACAAACAGAAAGACACATTGTGTTCATGAACTGGAAGAATTAATATTGTTAAAATGATTATACTACCCAAGGCAATCTACAGATTCAATGCAATCCCTATTAAAGTATCAATGGCAGTTTTCACAGAACCAGAACAAAGTTTTTTAAAATTTGTGTACAAATACAAAAGACCCTGAATAGCCAAAACAATCTTGAGAAAGAAGAACAGAGCTGGAGAAATCATGCTCCATGACTTCAGACTATCCTACAAAGCTACAGTAATCAAAATATTATGATACTGGCACAAAAACAGGCACATAGATCAGTGGAACAGAATGTAGAACCCAGAAATAAACCCACACATTTATGGTCAATTAATCTCTGACAAAGTAGGCAAGAATATACAATGTCTCTTCAATAAGTGGCACTAGAAAAACTGGACAGCTACACATAAAAAAATGAAATTAGAACATTTTCTCACACCATATACAAAAATAAACTCAAAATGGTTTAAAGGCCTAAATGTAAGACTGGAAATCATAAAACTCCTAGAAGAAAACATAAGCAGAACATCCTTTGATATAAATCATAGCAACATTTTTTAGATCTGTCTCTTAAGGCGAAGGAAACAAAAGCAAAAATAAACAAATGAGACCTAGTTAAACTTAAAAGCTTTTGCACAGCAAAGGAAACCACTGACAAAATGAAAAGATAACCTACTGAACGGGAGAAAATATTTGAAAATTACATGACTTATAAGGGGTTAATATCCAAAATACATAAATAGCTCTTAAAACTCATCAAAAAACAAACAACCTGATTAAAAAATGGGCAGAAGACCTGAATAGACTTTTTTCCAAAGAAGACATACAGATGGCACATAAAAGATGCTCAGCATCACTAATCATCAGTTTTTTTTTTGCAAATCAAAACCACAGTGAGATATCACCTCACACTTGTCAGAATGGCTATCATCAAAAAGACCACAAATAACAAATGTTGGCAAGGATATGGAGAAAAAAGAACCCTTGTACACTGTTGGTGGGAGTGTAAATTGGTTTAGCCACTGTGGAAAACAGTATGGAAGGGCCTCAAAAAACTAAAAATAGAGCTACCATATGATTCAGCAATTCCACTCCTGGGCATATGTCCAGAGAAAACAAAAACACTAATTTGAAAAGATATATGCATCCCAATGTTCATAGCAGCACAGTAACCAAGATATGAAAGCAACCTAAGTGTCCATCAACAGAAGAATAGATAAAGAATAAGTAGTATACATATACAACTGAATACTACTCAACCATAGAAAGGAAAAAATATTTGCCATTTGTAGCAACATGGATGGACCTGGAGGGTATTATGCTTAGTGAAATATGTCAGATAGAGAAAGACAAATACTGTATGTTATCACTTATACATGGAATCTAAAAAACAAAACGAACTATTGAATATAACAAAAAAGAAACAGACTCACAGATACAGAGAACAAACTAGTGATTACCAGTGGAGAGAAAGATGTGGGGAGGGGCAAAATAGGGAAAGGGGATTAAGAGGTACAAACTACTATGTATAAAGTAAATAAGCAACAAGGTTATATTGTAAAGCACAGGTAATATAGCCAATATTTTCTAACTTTAAATGGAGTATAATCTATAAAAATTTTGAATCGCTATGTTGTACATCTGAAATAATATAATATTCTAAACTAATTACACCTCAGTAAAAACAAAACAAAACAAAACAAAACCCACCTGAACTTCTTGAATGCCAGGGAGAAACACTATTAGAGAATAAAAGCTAATGAAGATGAAGTTTTAACTAGTGAGGAAAAGATCTTTGTAAAGAGATTATACCAAATTTAATTCTTAATGAATTGAATTAAGTCATTCTTAAGTGAGAATCATTAACTTAAATTATGAAATCAGTTGCGTAAAATCACATTTTGATCAGGGAACATAAATAATATATAAAATGACAGAGTGTATAGCATGCAGTTTGGTTACAATGGATTGTACAGCTGCTTCCCCAAGTTGTTTTGCGCTGCGTTCTGAGGATAACTACATATTGGCTTGGATGGAACTCTGAAAAGAACTGGAAACTCATTCCTATAAAAGGACCACAACTGTACTTTCCAAGAAAAGTAGTTTGAGTGATTTCCAGTAATTCTTGGGAGAAAACAGAACAGGGAATATAATCTTAAAACATAATGGGATGGGACACAGGCTTTCAGTAGAGAGGTGGGAAAGTATACTTTTCTAAAAAGAATTCTTTATAAATCCACAGGCTGTGGGGAAAGCAGCTTTGAGAATATTTGAAGTAAAAAGGATAGAAAACAAATGCTCTAACTGTTGGAGCATATTACGGTCACCTGGATGGATTAAGGATACAGAGAAGTTATCCTGATAACCATCTCAGAGATTGAATAGAGGAGGAAGAGACTTGAGCTATCCATATAGACGCTGAAAATCTCACCATCTAAGAACAACAACAGGACATTTCTCGGTTCTATGACTTGCAGACTAAGTCTGTCCACAGGAGAATACCAATCCATCATCCCTCCATTCATTTACTCAATGAACACCTACTGCGTGCCTGCTTTGCTTCGGGAACTGGGAATGTAAGCATAAATAAGAAAAAGCCTCTGAAATTTAACATAAAATATTGCAGCAAGAGGTATGCAACAAATGGCATAAGAGAGCTCTGCAGGGTGGGGTCTACGAAGCTGACCACGTGAACATAGAAGAAGGCCAGCTAGGTTGGGACCTGAGAGACAGGGATGGAGGTGTGAAGGAAGAGGGTGTTGCCCAGAAGAAATCGCATCTCAGAAGCAGAGAGAAGCTGGAACCTCTTAAAGATGGGGTCCTGTAAGAAAGGTGGCTGAAGAGGTGAGCATGTGAATTTGGGAAATGAGAAACTCGTCCAGTTAGTTAGTTAAGAAAAATGCAGCATAATCGAATTTGAATTTTAAGAGGTTTACACAGACTCTAGTGTGAAAAATATATTGGAGGAGAGCAGGACGGGGCTGGTGAGTCATATTGACTTCATTTTCTTTAGTCAAGGTTGCAGAATTGCTAGATCAGGGAAGTCCAGTAGATAAAATGTTTTTAGATTTCATCATGGTATTTTGATGAGTTCTCTTGTCAACAAGTTCTAGAAAGTTCAAGTTCTACTGGATGATAGTACAATTAAGTAGATTAATTTACCTTTTCAGTCTTTTCTTTCCTTGATCCCCTACATCTCCTCATGCTCCAGTCATTAAATTCCTCATTGATCACTGTACACACCCTGTATGTTCCAACCTCATTGCCTTTGTTCACCATGTTCTCTCCACCTGGAGTGACATCCTTTCATCTCCTAAGCATTGAATCTCTGTCCATTGTTTGGTAGGCCACCTCCCTAATACATGTATTTGTACTTGTCTTATGATCCTTTCCTTATTCTATCTTGCATTACAGTCATTTAGTAACTATCTAATACTCCCTACCACATTTTAATGTACTTGAGGGCAGGAATTTTTTCATATTCCTTGGCATCATGATAATGAAGCTTATACTAGTACCACCAACAACATCTTCAGTGTTTTTCTGCCAGACTCTATAGAAAACTCCCTGTCATTTTTATTTCTAAATAGCAGTTCAATATACTAGTTAAAAGCAAAAATATAGCAGTTACCCAGACCCAAGTTAGCTCCTGGCTGTAACACTTATTGACTGTGTGACTTGGGGCAAGTTATTTAACCTCTCGAGCTTAAATTTCTCATCTGTAAACTCTTAAGGTTGTTCTGATGATTGAAGTAGACTAGTGTTTCAAAGGCATTTAGGGGAATTTCCTGGTGGTCCAGTGGTTAGGACTTAGTGCTTTAACTGCAGTGACCTGGGTTTAATCCCTGGTCAGGCATTTAGTACAGTGCTTAACACTTAACAAGAGCTCAGAATACAAATAATCTTTGTGATATCACTGCTAAACCCATTACACAGATACTAGGGAGTCACAAATATGCACGTAGACTCCTTTCAGGGAGCTCACAATTTAGTGGAGACCAAAACTTGTCAATGCTGTTTAATTTTGATAAATACTTATCCTGAATCTAGGAAAATATGAAACTGGCAAAGAAACATTATGAACATTTCACATTCAGATGGTTATTACAGGAAATACTTCATAATGATTAAATCATTTTCCTAATATGGCACACTTAGATTACCTCCATGTAGTACATTAATATTTTACACAAAAATTGTAATTACCCATAAAATTTTTTTTTAAATGATGGGAAAAAATCATCATGGGAATATATCAAGGAAGAAAGGATAAAAGATGTTGAGAATTTTTTAAAAAGCTTTTTGTTGTAGTAAACAACTGTACTTTTCACCCATTAACTTCCTCTCTTTAAGTAAGACATTTAGAGTTAAGGGAAGTCACAGAATCTTGGAGCTTGGGACGAGCCCTCCCACACTATGCTTCCACACGGAGATAAAAGAAGGATTGCTTTCATGGAACTGGGTTTTACTCCTTTATTCAAAAATTATATTTTCTTGGAAATATTTTGGTAGTTAAGAATTGACTGCAGTTTCAGTCTCTTTTGTGATGACTTTGCAATTTCTTTGTAGAACAGTTCAGAAAAAAGATTGGAATTTTTCCTAGATGAATTGCTGATAGAACCACATCTCTTTCTTAGTTCTTGTCCTTCCTCTGATGAAAATAAAAAGAGGTATTCTATGAGATATTGGAACCACAAAACAATGAGATAAACTCACAAATAAAATCCATCTTAAGAATGAACCAGAAGTCCATGAGTGCAATATTTCAACTCTAACATAACATAAAAAGAGGGCAGGCCGAAAGAAAAAACGCCAATGGGGATGGGTTTTCTTTATCTATCTTATAATAGTTTTTCTTTTATAAAAGTAATGAAAGAATAGGTGTTGAGTGGGAATTGGTGGGAAGATAAGACATGCATGCCTGGTGTTGAATAAAAGACGATTTGTACCTAGTACATTGTAGTAATTGTTCAAGAACAGTTCAGCCATGTAAAAATATGGCCTTGTAATACTGCCAAGGTCAATCAAACTCATAGTTATTGACTCAGAAATAACTGGCCTTACAGGATACCATTGCTTAAAGCCTGCTAGAATTTATACCCCCAGTTATTAGCATTTGGAAGATATATTTGAATTCTGAGAAATTAATTGTACAAAAATTATAATAAAAAACTCATCCCTTTATTCTTCTGGGTGGATAAGACTTTAAAGAGATACCATAAAAATCTAAAGTAGCTACCCAGTCACTCTATCACAGCACCATTATTTTCATTATTTGAATAGCAGTTATTGCTATCTGATATTTTCTAGTTTACATATTTATTTGTTTTGGCTTTATTTTCCTAATAGAATTTAATCCCCATAAGAACAGATATCAGGCTTTTTATTCACTGCTTGTTGAACAAATTAATTAAATATTGACTCTTTCATAAATAATAATCTGCAGAGACTTACCCATTAAAGTTCAAATCTGTATACCTCAAAACCAACAATCATAGTGTCCATGTTTGAATAAGAGTAAAAAATATGTTGAAGAGTATGTTTATTATTATCCCATTTATGCAAAAGAATAAAACAGGTTTTTGTTTCAGAAAAGAACCATTTGTATGTGTGTTATTATATGTTGAAAATAATGCAAGTATATAAAGAAAAAACTTGCAAGTCTAAAAATTTTTTAAATTACTGAATTATAAACCATTTTTTCTTCCAGAGAATCAGATTTGGGAGGTTTTACATCTTTTAGACTTCTGTTTTACTTGATTTTGTTACAAGGAACAGGCATTACCTTCATAATTTATAAAAGAAAAAAATAGAATCATGAGGTCAAATCCTGTAATACAGTGACTTTGGAGACAACTATTGGACCAAGTTAGAATCTGAATTCATAACGAATTATGATTTTGGTTTTTCTCATTCATTCCCTCTGTGTTTCTGTTACTAGAGTAGTGAAACCCCTCCCAGATTTCAGCTCCTATCCCCAACCCACCCCAGTAATATATTTTCCAACCACATTTCTACCCATGACCATCCACCCTATTAAGATTTTTCTGCCCAATAACATTTCTAGGATGAGCCAACTTTCAGGCTGTAGTAGATAGTAAAGAGGCAAAGGAACAATCCTGAGGGACGGCATTAAAAAGATTGAAGATAATTGGAGGAGGTAGGCTGGGGAAAGAGAGAAGAGCTCTAAAATTTCTTCTGCTTCTTACCTTCCCCCCTAAGCAGAGCACTTAAATGTCTCTGTACACAGATGCAGGCAATATGTCTTAAAGCTAGAAATACTGGAGTATCAAGTATCCCCACCTCTGAGCTGGCATTTTGCCTACTCGTCCATGAATTCTCTCATTTGGTATTTCCTGAAGTCTTCTTGGAGATTGAAGGTCATAAATGTGCATGATTAATTGCCTATGTTGAAACCAAAAACAATGTTTCCAGAAAATTCAGAATACAGGGTGAAGCAAGATCCCAGTGAGTGACAGCAGAAATTTCTGTTAGGGAGACTGACAGTGATGGCTGAAGAAAGATTGAGCTCACTGGGACAACCTAATAAACATTTCTGGTAGGTGGAATAACAAAAGGATAAGACTAGACGATAGGAATCTGTTACAGATTGTGAAAGACACCTGATAAATTAAAAAGGACACAGGCTATGGGACAGAAACTTAGGTAAGAGAAGAGGAATATGTAAAGCAATTGTCAAGAGAATTTCACAACTTAGCTTCTACATAAAATTAACCCATTGTGATGGGAATGTAGACGCAGTATGGTGTCTTCCCTATATATAGATCCTTAAAGGTGTCTACTGCCTATGGGTAAGAACAAATGATTTGCTATTTCCCTTTTCTGGTTTATAAACTATAATTGCCTCCCTTGGGATTGTAACCGTGTGTACACAAAAACTTGCACTAAATATATTGCAGCAGTTCCGCCCAGAATCAAGTAAAGAGAGCCCAGTGTTTGTTTCATTTGAGGCCATACACTCTTGAAGACCTGCTTCACTGTTGAAGACCACCCTACACATTTGGAACAGTGATTGCTAGTCCAGAATACTGCAGCCATTCCACTTCAGTTGTGAGGTTGGCCAAAGGTGGTTCATTTCTGGTTCATAACACCAGAAATTGCTGTTATACAGATACAGACAGTTTCCAAGTACAAGCTAGTTCCCAGGGGCTGGGGCAGATCCAGTCCTGATGTTTACTAGTTCCTGGGCCTTGGTCTCCCATCCCTCCTCCTCCTCAGTGACCTACCCAAGGGAGGAGTAGCTGATCTTGACCTCTTTCCCCACACCATCCAGATTTGTCATACACCCCCCTTTCTCAAGAGGTAACTCTCAGTGATGTAGCCAAGATGATATACCCTTCTAAGGGAGGTTCTCAAGTAAATCCAAGGTACCATGTTTCTACCTTTCTAAATCAGGCTGTGGCTCTAAGGTGATTTTTTTTTTTTTTTTTATCTTGGTCTAAACTATGTAGTCTCTGGCACTTCTCTCTCTAAAAAAAGGAAAAACACAAATTTTATTTCTGATTGGTCACTAGTGGGTAGTGGACCCCTGTGCATGTGTAACTTCTGCTTTCAAAATTAGAAATAGTGTGGCAAGGTACAAATCACTATCTTTAGATGTTTTGAAAACCTCAGGGCTTCATGATTCTCTGCAAATCAGAACTTTGTACTCATAAAGACTCTTTTGGATGTAAATGACAGAAATATAACAGCATCTATCAAAAGCAAAAAGCACATTTATTAGCTTACTTAACAGAATTCCAAGTAGGCCCATGTGGTACTGTCAGGGGTCTCTCATTCTACATCTCAGATCTGCATGAGTCACTTTTTCTTTAAGTATTGACCTCAGGTTCTCGCCATGTGGCAGGAAAGGTTGTCAAGCCCATACCCTTACAGGGTATGAGACAAAAGAAAGAGAGATATACATATATATATTTGAAGTCTTACTCCCATGTATTGAATTGCATGAGTGTTTGTCTTGGCTCTGCTTGGGTCACACACATGCACCCTGTAAATCACTGTGAATAGGGGATTGGGGTTCCATGACTACCTAAGTCTGATTATAATTCCCTTTTGGATAGAGGCAAGTCATGATTGGCAGTTCAGGACAGCCGCAGAAACACATGGAAAGAGGAGAGCTATTTCCTCAATGACAAAAGAAAGGCTGGGTTTAAAATCAGACTGAGAAAATGTTGTTGCATTGGATCTCCTTAAGCCTGTGACTGGCGGAGTTTGCAAGGTTCTACTGAGAGCCATTTTCCATCCTGTCCTGTACATGGCTTAATCAGGCATTCAGCTAAGCATGAAAGACTCAGTACAAACCTTTGACCTCACGTTCACAGATTTGAACTGGGTCTTTGGGGTTAAACTGAAGACTTGTTTGATAAAATGTGCTGTCACTGATGCAAATTGGAATGTCAGTAATAGCCTTATTGACTTCGGTGCCAGAGCATAGGATCTGAAGAGTCATTTGTTCTGCAATCTTTTAGAAGGACAGAGGCCAGGTAATATGATCTTCTTCAATGGTGGTATTACTGGAAAAAGGATTGGACTTTTGTTCTAGTTTCATTTTCTGCTAATACGTAGTTGTGGCTGAGGGCAGTTTACTTCACCTTCTCGGAACGTGGTTTTCTAATGCGTTAAAGGAGGTGGTTAGACTTCCGTGGTGGCGCAGTGGTTGAGAGTCCGCCTGCCAATGCAGGGGACATGGATTAGAGCCCTGGTCTGGGAAGATCCCACATGCCGCGGAGCGGCTGGGCCTGTGGGCCACAACTACTGAGCCCGCATGCCACAACTACTGAAGCCCCTGCACCGCAACAAGAGAAGCCACCGCAATGAGAAGCCCAGGCACTGCAATGAAGAGTAGCCCCAGCTCGCCGCAGCTAGAGAAAGCTTGTGCACAGCAAAAAAGACCAAATGCAGCCAAAAAATAAATAATTAAATAAATAAATTTATTAAAAAAAAAAAAAAGTGGTGGTTATGCTGGTTGATCTCCAACATTTTTGAGCTTTCACCTCTGAATTTCTAAGGTTTAACTTTTTTCATTGTTTTTCTTCTGACACATGGGCTGGAAGAGATGAGACCATGGTAAGAGGTGGGCAAGTCATTGTACTAGACAATTGGAAAGGATGTCTAAAAGATCATTAAAAGACAGAGGCTTATCTTTTATTTTAGTTTCTCTAAAAAGATATCAACTCCAAATGCCATTCTTTGCCTTTGGATTTCAAAATATCACTCACTTATTTTAAGGAATATTTAAAAAGACTTTACAGAAGTCCAATGAAGCAACTTCAAAAATAATTAGAAAAAGAGACTTGAATTATAACAAGTAAATTCAATAACTGGACCTTCTTTTGACCCTGGCTTGAACAAAACGGCTGTAAAATATATGTTTTTCACAATTTGAATATGGCTTAACTATTAGATGGTATTAAGGAATTACAATTATTATAATTTTCTTAAAAGTGATAATAATATAGCTATATTGCAAATTATGGGAGAAAGTGGGAAGTTGTCCTTATTTTTCAGTGATGTACAGTTAAATATTTAGGGTTATATGTCATGCTAGCTGTGATTCACTTACAAATACTTGAGCCAAAGAAAAAATATTGAAATCAAATGTGACAAAATATTAGCAATGATAAATCTCAATGAAGTTTCTATGGCTATTTCATATACTATTCTCTCAGTTTTTCTGTAAGCTTGAAAATTAAAAAAAAATTGGAGACAATTGATTGTCCTTTAAAGTTTCAAGCTGTGCCTACCTTATATTTTTATTTCAAATACAGTTCAAGGTTTCAGTTTTCCCAGGTGAAACAGCACTTTAATGCCTTTAAGTCAGCTAAAATATGGCTCCTGGATTTTCAATTTTAGCAGTAAGTTAGTTATAAGGTAGCAAAGTGGCAGTCTGTTTCTTAGGAAATAATGACCTTAGAATCTTTAATATTAAACACACCACCACATACACATAGATACCTGAATCCTTGTAGTTTTTGTTAATTGTACAGATGAGGCTGACTGATGTAATGGCTATGCATTCAGACCCTGAAGCCAATTGCCTGGGTTGGGATCCTCCTTGCCCTGCCACTAATCACCTATATTTTGTTATAGGAAAGCCAGGAAAGGTCAAGGTCAGTGTTCAAGGAGAAAAATACCTTTGCATTTCAAGTGACGAAATTTGTTTGCCCTAGTGTGAACAGCACTGTGATAGAGAGATTTTTAAAAACAGAAAGGACAGTATGGAACTGTGGTGTCTCTCCCATCTTAGTAATTTCCCATAACAAGTGGCTTAAAGTTTTCTCAAAACCCTAGAAAACTAGCACGTGAGAAAAAAATGTTTCTCAAGAGTCTCCAAAAATAACTACATTTTCCCAACAATTTTAGACTGGAAAGATATTTGATAGAAGCTTCATGGTACTTGTCAAACATATTAAAATGATAGTGTGGTTGTTATTACAACATATCCTGCAATCATTTATAATCAAGCAAGACTACTTCATTAGCTTATGTACCTATTACAAGTTCTTATTGAAAAATAAGGACTTGATCTCTTTGTAATGTGTTAGTTTCCCATTATTTCTGACCTTGTAAAATTAAATATTGCCCAAGAATATGAAAAAAAATTTTTTTTCAGTGGAGCTACATCATTATCTTTTTGCTTTCTGAACCTTATTATGAAAATTCAAGGCTATTCAGATTTGCCTAATAAAACTTTAGAGAAACTTCCAGAGACTTGGGTTTCATATTTGTGGTCAGTTTTATTTAATAATGATGCCTGCATTTTAACCAAAGTAAGTCTTTTTCTTCTTAGCAAGGTAAGTAGTGGATGACTTCTCTATTGAAGAGTATTCTGGAAGCTTCGACTCCTCTGCCATACCAAACCTAATTCTTTGCACATCACAAAGAACCGTTTAAAATAATGTGTATGGATGTTAACCAGACTTCTTGTGGAGATTATTTGGCAATATATACAAATATGAAACCATTATTTTGTACACCTGAAACTAATATAATATTATAATTCAATTACACCCTGATAAAAAAAATTTGTATAATTGAAATTGGTGTATTGCTAGAATTTACATAAAGAAATTTTTTAGTGTCTTGGGGCAACTACAAGAAGCTAAGCCCTTCAAATTCTTTTGTTAAGGAGAAACCAGGTAAAAGAGACTAAGTGACTTAGACTTGAGTCTGTTATCCTTCTGAATTTAACTTAAATCAGGGAAATTTGTTTCTCTCAGGGAGCTGTTGATATCCCTTTGGAAAACAAGGTCATTTCAGTTAAATCACATCACTCTCTTTGCAAACAAGTCCAACTGCAGTGTGGCACAAAAGAGGAGGTCTGGATTCCATCTTCAAAATGGTCATCATGAGCATTTCTTTAATAAACAGTATCAAGTTAAGTTAACATGCATACTGGAGCTTCCTAGTAAGTAAAAGTCCTGTTGATAATATGATGAATAAGTCTTATTTACCATTTTCAGCTATTGCTATCACTCTCTTCTAACAACTTCTAAGTTTTCATTTTTCTGCTCCAGTTTTACTACTGAGAAAAGTACCTAAATCTTGAAAGTATCTATCTAGCACTATAGAGAGAGGTATGTACACAGTTATGCCCCCAAATGTTGGGTCTTTCGAGCTCTCTTTTTCAGCTCCTTGTGATAGCATTTTGAACCATCACTACCTACAATATCTACATATTTACCCCCCCCCAAAAAAATCTACTATACCTATAAACTTACATGCTTACAAATATTATTATCATTATTAGCAGATTGTGAATTTGTACCATTTCCTCAATTTTTTTAGGCTCATTTGCTCTCTCTCAATTCTGGCCCCAACTGTCTACTGAAGAAATTTGCAAACCTAGTGAAAATGTGAAATAGCCCTGGATCCAGGTCAGCTTTTACGGGTTAGCTTTCTGTGCCTGTGAGGTCGAATTCGCCCAAGCATTTGTTTGGCAGTCCAAGAGCCCTACAAGGAGTGTGGCTATTGCCTACACTCTCCAGTGGTGAAGCAGGCAAATTTGGACACTGCAGCTGTCTGCTCCTGAAGACAGCTGGAAATAACCCAGTCTGATAGGATCAGCTATCAGAGGCAGGGCCGCACTGCTGCGTGTAAACAGCATGCTATCTCTGAGACTCTGAGACAGTGACACAAGCGGCCCCAGGCTCAACCTGCCCTCAAAATAGCAGTGAAGACACTTCACAGGCCGTCTTGCCCAAGTAGAATGAGAATCACAGGCTTTCAGGCCTGAAAATCCCCGTAGAGTTCACATCACGGGTCTCTTGTTTTGCAGATTTAAAACAACAACAACAAAAACAGAAACCCACGGCCAGGAAGACAGGGAGATGTGTGATATTCATAACTGTCACATATGCACCCATGGATATGTAACTAAGCCCTTTAGGGGTCCATGTAGATTCATGTATCATTTGATTGTGCTTAAGTTAGTACATGTGTTTTCTTCCAAAGAGCTAACTCTGTAGATCAACAAAATTTCCTAAGATTTAGCCTTAGATATAAGAGTAAATATTTGGATTCACCCTCAATCCAAATACACCCTCAGGAGGAGTGATGTCACCAGTTATGTGGTTCCTTCTTGACAGCCTTTGTCTGGGACCAGGCACTGAAACTACGAAGACAAAAGGCACTGTGATCCAAGGGTGTTCACAGTCTAGTGTCAGAAATAGATACATGAGCCAATAATTAAGAGAAGTTACAGCAAAGAGTCATATAGGAGATTTATGCGAGGTGCAATATTAGCATATGAAAAAGAAGCAGTGAGTGGGTAGAAAATCTAGTAAGGCAGTGCAGAAAAACTCATATTTAAGTTAAATCTCTATGGTAACTTTTGAATCCTGGAGCAGGGAGTGGGAAAGATGTAGTGAGGGTAAGGAAGGAAGTGGTGCAGAGAGAAAATTTTAGGCAAGAAGGAGGAGTATTTTATTTAATGTGAATCAGCGTCTGAGTCACCATTTTCTCTCTCATTCTTCTAGTCTATTGTCTAATGCAATTAAAATTTGTGTAAATGACTGTTATAAGGGTCTCCTTTGGAGCAATACACATAAACTTGATGCTTGCATTTTCCTTCTTTCTTAGAAACCCTTATATCTTATTTCTTGGTTTGTATTTGTGTTCTATTTGATTGATGTTGCCAGAAATATGACCATATAATGGACAAGAGGCATTATGGGTTGGAGGTGACCAAACACCAGCTGGTGTTAATTCTTAAGGTAGGGGGAACATTGGGAAATTGGGAAATCATAAAAATCATCCAGAGCAGAAAGACTTTCACTATGATCTCAGATTAAAAGTAAACAAAGAAACAAGACATTCACAAAAAATAAAATAGGAAGGACTAAGCACACATTTTCAAAGTTCAAGTTTTTTGGAGTCAAAGACAGCCAAATTAAGGCAATATGATATCATTGTTTGCCTGCAAATTGACTGGGCTTTAAAAAAAGCAAGATGGTAAAGGAAAATAGGTACATTCACTTATTTCTTGTGGGAGTGAAAATTAGTAAAATTGCCATAGTAGCATAGTATCCTGGCAGACAATTTCTCTCTCTCTCTCCCTCCCTCTCTCTCTCTCTCTGTATATATATACACATACATATATATAATATATAAACAAGTACATATATATATGCATATTTTGTATGTATATATATTTTAAAATAAAATAGGTATGTATTATATAAATATATAATATATACTTTGTCAAATTACCTTTAAGTTTTATAAGCCCACAAACCCTTATCCCAAGAAGGTAATATGTATGCACTTAGACCATGATATAAAGATGTTCATGGCAGAGGTGTTTTTTAATACCCCCCCGCCAAATGGAGTAAACCAGTACTTGGTAATGGGGTACACTTTTAATATCTTATGATATGTCCATATAATAGAATACAATATAGCCATTAAATACGATGTTCTTCTAGAAATCATAAGGATTAAGATAGTAGACATAAAGTACTTAATAGTAGACATAAAGAACAGGGCCCAGTACCTAATAAATGCTCATTCCATGTTAACTTTTTCATTATTATTATTAGTAGTAGTATTACTATTATTATCATATCTTAAGATTGGGTGAGCTGTTCCTATATATAAAATGAAAAAAAGTTACAAAACAGTATGTAAATTATGATACCTATTAAATATGTACACATAGGTATTTACATATATACATATACATGTATATGTGTATACCTTTGTTTATTTGTTTATTTATGCACTTAGCAAAAAGATGGAGAATGTATTAGTTTGCTAAGCTGCTATAACAAAGTACCACAGACTGGGTGGTTTAAAAAACAGAAGTTTATTGCCTCTCGGTTCTGGAGGCTAGAGGTCCAAAATCACAGTGTCAGCATGATTGGTTCTTTCTGAGGGCTGTGAAGGAAGAGTCAGTTCCAGGCCTCTCTCCTTGGCTTGTAGAGGGCTGTCTTCTCCCTGTGTCTCCTGACACGGTCTTCCCTCTATGCATGATTGTGTCCAAATATTCCCTATTTATAAGGACACCAGTCATGTTGGATTAGGGCCACACTAATGACCTCACTTTAAGTTGATTACCTCTGTAAAAGCTCTATCTCCAAATAAGGGCACATTCTGAGGGACTGGGATTAGGACCTCAGTATTGAATGGGGGGCAGAATACAAGTCAGCCTATAATAGAGAGTGTGTACATGAGTAATTCTGCAATTATAGATGACATTTATTTTACTCTTTTTGCTTACCTGCTATTTTCCACGATGGACTATTCCCATTAATTAAATTTTAAACCATTATTTTAAAAAAATTACATGCTTCAGAAAGCCAGATCGCCTGTTTAAAATTTTAAATGAAAATACTTTTAATTCTCTGTACTTCTCTATTCGTTTTTAATATCACCTCCATTTCTACTGGATGGTTACTATTCCTTATGCAAAGGAGAAATTTGGAGACAAACTCTGGATATTCAAATTATGTGTGCTATATATACTATATGTGCTATGGAGTTCAAGGGTATTATTTTCCTTTCGAGTTTTTGTTTCACTGTAAGTTCCTAAACTGCATTGATTTAGGGTAAAATAGAATTATTATGCAGCTTCAAAGTATTGTCATTTTGGAGGGATACTTACTCACTTGTCAGTTTCAGACCTCATCAAATCTAAAGCCAGTATTGCACATTCTTCCTGAATGCTGTGCATCACTATTAAGTAGGAATCCTGTGTTGAAAAAGTTAGAGCAGAGGTAAAACATGTTTTATACACTAGATAGGCTTCTGAGTAATCAATCACTGTTATAGACATCAGATTATACTTAAATGCAACAGGATAACTTGTCCTTCTGTAAAACAAAGAATGAATTTGTAAAACAACAAAGTTATAATTAATCTGTGTATATATTTAAACTTTAGTGCTGAATTGGACTTTTTGGAAGACAAGGATGTGTCTTACACACATAAAATTGCTGGAATTAGAACATGCTACACAAAGATGAAAAGTTTACATGAGAAGAGCTTACACTCAAAAATTGTTTTGATATCTATTGTTTGAAAGCGCTAGTCACTTGACTTTAAGCTTCACTGTTCATTTACGGGTAGGGTGTTCTGTAAAATTAATTCATTGTCCATAGTTAATATATATTATCTACATATTATGTTAGGTGGCTCGTATGGCTAATGCTTGCTTAACCAGACATAATTATTGGTCCAGTTTCATGAAATAAATCAGATACCAAAAAAAAAAAAAAAAAAAAAATCAGGTTCTTTACTAATATTCCCGGTGATGCGATAGAATTGCAAAATAAATTACTGAAGAAGGGTTGGTGGCTAATACCTTGGAGGGTAAGAAAATTATTACTCATTATGCTAAGTAATGTCTTATATCAGCATGTAAATAACTTAAGTGATTGCTTGGAAAGAAAACTACTCCAAAGAGAAAGTTAATGTATCTGATTTGTTTATTTATTCATCTAATTTAGAGCTGAAAGATTTTTGGACTGATACTATATATGAAAATGTGTCACTAAAATTTATTAGTGCTCAGAGCAAGGGACCTTACCTATAAATATAGATTTAAATAGTTGCATGCTTGGTTATCTCTGTTAAGTTAAATCAGATAAGATACTTAATACATAATTCTCCATTGTATGTTAGAAGAGAGTCTACCCATCTCCCTGTTCCTGTCAGTTTATAGCTTGGATGGGAAATTAAAAGTTAATTTTGTCTTTGTCCTTTTCTCTTTTTCTTATCAGCAGTGCCTGGGAGGCACGGTGAAGTATACTGAAAGTGACCTTCAGTTTACTCATATCATCTTGACACAAGTGAGCCAGGCTCTACACTTGTAATTTTCATTATTAGCCACAAGAAGAGGAGCTTCTCTCAGTAGGAAATACACAACATCCAAAAATATATAGGTATTTTATATATCTCTTGTGTGATTGCTTAAAGAGGGCTATAAGAGTAGAGAATCAATAGAGAAGGTGATGTGTGAAGGAGAGAAAATTATAGCTGAAACTGCCACCCTGCAGAGGGTGAAGTGATTTACCCAAGGTTAGAAGCAGAACTTCTCTTTAGGGGCACAGTCCAAACTAGAGCCCAGGGGTCCTGGTTTCCAGTACAGAATGCCTTCCCTGATTCCTTCCTGCCTGAGTCAATGGAAAAGCAAATGAGTTTTCTTTTTTCCCCAAATCGGTCAAGACAACTGGTTTAGAAACTGCATATCCACATGTCAGTGGGTCATGTTATTTCTTTACCTCTGCCCTATTCATATTTTTGTCTCTCTCAACTGAAATAAAAAAGCACAGCCTGTAAGGACAGAAAGTGGCTCTATGTCAACTTTCCCCCTGTAAATTATTTTTATGAGCACGCCAACCAAGGGAATCTCTAAAACACATGATTGCTTTTGGCATCTAACCAACCTTTCTCTTTATTGCCCCCATTTTATGGGTAAAAAAAGACTTTTTCTGGTCATTCTTCTCAGATGGGGTCCTTGAAACTTCTGTAATGTAAAATGTAAATACATCAACTGGACAAGAAAAAAAAAGTAGCCCAATGAAAGTAGGCATCTGGGAGTTCAGGGTCCTGAAATCTCCTATTTCTTATATATATGGAGCATGTGACTTATGACTGTTCCTGCATCACTTTTCACTCCTCAGTAAAAAGCTGATTTTAGAAGAATGTCCTGGTTAAGTGTTGCTACATTAAAAATGTTAGAACTACAAGTCTCTCGCATTATGTCTGAATAGGTAGGTAGGGCTGCTAATGACTTTGTTGAGTGTTTGATGAAAGGTGCTATGTCAAGATCTTAACTGGGATTTACTGGGTAACCACTATGAGTTCAGTCAACACTGCGCGGGACATCTGAATTCAGCAAAGGACACAGAGCTGCAGGCTGTGCCCTTGGGAGCCTTCTTTATAAACATGCCAGAGCAGAGACAGTGACCTCATGCTTCCCAGGGAACATCTTCCCTGGGTTGTCCTGAAGTCACCTCAAACTCAACATGTCCAAAATAGAATGCAAGCCTTCTCACACATTCGTGGGGTCACATCATTCCTCCATTTGCTCAGACTAGAAATCACATTTTCATGCCAGTGGGTCTGTGCTGTCTCCTATATCAATACCTTCCATTTCTCTCCTGACATTATTACCTAGGTGTAGGCTGCTGTCACCCCTTGCTCTGACTTTTGTAATGGCTTCAGGGATGGTCTCTGCAAATGCAGATTCTCCCTCACCAGGCCACCTTCATTGTTGTCAAAGGGATAACTTCCTAAAACATACTATTATGTTAACCACCTTCCCTAAAACCTTCAGTGGCTCCTTGCAGCCTACAGAATAAATTCTAAAAGTTCTCAGCCTTGGATGCAAAGCACTTCCTTAATAGGGGTCCAGTATGCCTTTTTCAGACTCATCTAAAACTAGATCATTAATGAAATACATCAATTTCCTCCAAATATGCTCTATATTCTTCAGCTTCAAAGTCTCTTCTCATACGATCCCCCTAATAGAATTCTTTACCCATTTGAACCACCTTTTAAGATCCTACCAAACTTTTGTAACCTTCTTGGGGATACAGAGTAAGTGCCAACACGTGGGTTGCCTTGGGCCACCCCAAGATGGAACCAGAGCCGGTGCCTCTCATTCACATATACAATCAAATCATAAAATGTGTAAAGATTAGAGGGTATGATATGGGAATGGTTGGCTGGATATCAACAGGCAAGACTACCTTACAATGTGACATATTTTGAAGACAGACTCAAATTATAGGCCTGACCCATGCATCAGTTGTATTATAGAGAAAAACCACAGAAAAAATATATTACTGCAGCCAGGGATGAGAGTCAAGGGGGATAGGAGGGCAGATGTAGATTGTAAACTGAGATCTTCAGTGTGATCTTTGTTTTACAATTAAGGGAGGAGGGATGTTTAGTAAGAGTTTCGTTTTAGTACTCAAAACTCATCACTGTAGAGGATGGTTAGATTTAGAGAGTAAATTGAACTTTCTGTTTTCTTATACTTTATGTTGTTTCTTCCAAATATATTTATCAAAGCACATTTTAAGGGAGGGGTGGGAAATGTCAGTTACACAAGAATATCTATCCTCTGCCCGACTGAAGAAATTGTTCAAACAGAATGCGTTCTTTCATAAGCACTGCTTCCTAACTCAGCCAGGGTCAGTAAAGTCTTAGGTTATTAGTTATGTAATCCCTAGTTCCTCAAAGTGCAGTTTTGATTTGAACACACGGTTTCAATTAGTTGCTTCAGGTTTTGCCTCTAGATAGATCTCATTTTTAGAATCAAGACAGGCTCAGATAATCATAGCATTTTAGAACCATTCCTGATTTTGCAAATAACACACCTGACTTCTGAGAGGTCACGTTATCACAACCACAACTCCAAGCCCAGGGCTCTCTCCATAAAACCATTTGTAGGTTGAATCATGTTTTCCAAAAAGATATGCTGAAGTCCTAACCCATGGTATCTGCGAATGTGACCTTATTTGGAAATGGTTTTTACAGACATGATAAAGATGTAAATTAAGGTGAGGTCATCTTGGAGTAGGTGGGCCCTTAATCCGAGATGACTGGAGTCCTTTTAAGAAGAGACACGAGATGAGACAGACATACAGGGAAAACACCACATGACCACAGAGGCAAGCTAGAAAGAGGCAAGGAAGGATTCCACCCAGAGTTTCAGAGGAAGCATGGCCCTCTTAACTGCTTGATTTTGAACTTCTACCTTCCAGAACTGTGACAGAATATATATCTGTTGTTTTAAACCACCTGGTTTGTGGTACTTTGTTACAAACAGATCTCGGAAATTAATACACCACTCTCTCTCTTCTGATGGCTCATTTTAATTTGTATTATATTCTCTTGAGACTCTCAAAACAAAACGACTTGGGTGGCGTCTGGGTGCCAGACACTGCCTTGAACTTGGTGAAATCATCAAAGCCCCGACCCACATGCTGGTCCTGATGTTCATCTCTTTTGACCTTTGGGGACATTATTATTCACTGTGTCACATTGTCTTACGTCTGCCAGCATGTTTAGTCAAATGAGCACTTTAAATTTTGCTCCCCGGATGCGTCTACAAGCTGTAGCCTGGTACGGTAGTACCTGGGGTCTACCTCTCCAAGTTGCTATTACTATAGTGACGTGAAAATTTTATAAGTATAATAGTACTGGCTAACGTTTATTTAATACTAATTCCATGCCCAGAACTGTGCAGATGCTTCCATATCTTGTCTTATTCAATTCCTGCCAAAAAATTCTGAAGATGCTACCATTATCCATGCCCATTTTACAGATAATAGAAGCTGAGGTACAGAAAGGTTAAATAATTAGTCCAGGGTCATATGGCAAGAAAACAGTGGAGCTGGGATTTCAAGCTACATCCAAGAGACTCTAAGGTCCATGGATTCCCCTCGATACTATAGTGTAGACAATGACTTTAAACTGTTTACCTTAGAAATTCAACCTTGGAAACCCCCCAAATTTATTAAAAGTCCCTTCAGAATTTAGCTCCAATCTCTCTTCTAGCCTCATCTCTTGTCATCAGGCCCTACCACACACACACACACAGACACACACACACGCGCGCACACACACACACACACACACACACACACACATACACATACACATACCATAGGAGGATTTTCGTATTCCCTGGAACACAAAGGCTCTTTCACCCCTCTGTTTCCTACATTCTCTTCTCTTGACCCCCGATGCCCATGCCCCATGCCCTATGCACATTATGAACATCTCCCCACACCTCATGACCGGAAGAAATATCAGCCTCTCTGAGTCCCCAGAATCTCATAGGTAGTTGTGCCCTTTCTACAACACTTATTCAAGCATATATTCTGACACTGGGCTGGGGCTACAGTGAGGCTCATGAGTCACCCATGCACAACAGTTGAGGAGACACTTGCTGTTGGGGTCTAGGGGCAGAATAATTAGTGAGATATTAATTTGTGTTCATTCCCTCAATATGGTATCTCCTGGAGCAGATTCTGTTGTGCTGGGGGCACAGGAAATACAGAAGAGGGAGAGAGAGGAGATTATCCTCCCAGGCAAGAAAGAGAGTGGAGTTGGGTGGGTCCTATGGGCAGCAGGACCCAGGCAGGCCCGACTCTTAGTGGAGCCCTGCAAGGTAGCAGGACCACAGCGTGTGGGGAGAGCTATCCATTTATCTAGGAAACTGGTTTTAGGCCTCAGGCTCCTGTGTCCACGAGGAACCACCGACCCATGTGTGTCATGGAAGTAGTGGGACTTCCAGACCTCAAGGAACCAGCAGGGCTTGGACCACAGGCATCCCGGAATAGCCGATGTGGACCCCAGATTTTATAGGGTCTCCTCACATGCTCTGGGCTATGAAAAATCACAGAACCTTTGCATGACACAGGAGCAAAGCAGGAAAGGACCCTCAGTAATGACTGAGATTGAACTTCCCAGATGCCCTGTAGGATGAGAGCTTAGAGTAGCATTTAATCTCCTTTCAAGAAAATAAAGACAAATAGCATGTATTGCACACGCATTTCAGTTTGTGAGCCATGATTCATACCCAAAACATTTGTTTTTGTGACTGTCTCTATTACTGGACCATGAGCTTCTCCAGGGTAAAAACTCATATCCTTTTGTCTTTGCACTTCTCAGCCTTTGCATGGTGCCTGTTGCAAAGCAGGCCCTAAACAAATACCTGCTGAATGGCTGAATGAATAATGAATCACTCAATCAAGCAGTTAATCGGTCTCTAAGGGCTCTTCATGCCATTTTATTCTATGAAGGAAATGAAAAAGTACCAGATCCTCCTATTCAATCTTTTATTTCAGAATGGAGCTGAGGTCCAGCCCTCCCCACCAGAAAAAAAAAAAAGAGAGAAAAGAAAAAAAAAAAGCCGAAGGTAGAAGGAGGAGGGAGAAGGAAAGGATGGTTGCTAACTTGTAAAGGCTTCCTCCTTCTTTAGGTTTTTGATTCAGGAGGATGAATGAGTGAATTTTCTTCCTCTTTTATTTCATGTAGCACTAGCTTCCTCCAGGAAATGTGAGAAATCCAAGAGCTAGGCTGGGTATCTACCTCTGCGAATTGGATCAAGGACTGTGGGAAGCCATCAGGGGATGTTGTCAGGGAAACAGTGCGGCCCTTTGGTTTTCTTCGCGTGTACTGAAAACTCAGAGCTTTACTAACTGGTTTTTCCAGGTGTGTTCATTCCGGAAGGCCATGACCTGGATAATTTGCCTGAGGGAACTTATACTCATGATTGTGTAGTTACCTGGCTTCCAGGCACCAAGGACAAGAGGACTCAAAATAATATTCTATGATAGTTAACATTCACAGAGTTTTATGTGATTCCTTTTATGTGCAATTGTTGGGACTTCTCTCCAGAAAACTATATCTAAGAACCAAATATCTGGACAATATTCTAGGAGACGATCAGGAAACATGAACAAGCAAACAAAACCTGTCATGGAGTAAGTAAGCCATCAGATTGCTCCCCTTTCTCTTCCAAACCCCTTGAGACAATGCCACACTACAATGAGGTAAGTTGGTAATTTGATAAAAGCCAGGGTGCATCACAGGAAGCACTGATTTCCCAAATTGCCTTAGGAACCCTGGCTTTTCATTTTTGCCTTTCCTAGGGCTCCTAAGAGAGCCCTTTTCCTCTCCTATCCAGCCTGGTTTAGCCCCTATTTAAATTCTTTTCTCTTAGGCAAACTAACAGGCTGGCTGTTCGTTCCCAGTTCCAAAGATTCTATCATCTTATTAACCATCTGTAAGAGTAAAAGCGTCTTGACTCTCCCAAGAGGGAAGACATGGAGGCCGGGAACCTCCATCACCCGAGGGCTGTTTGGTGGCTTCCCTCTTCCTTCCACACCCCTTTTGGAGGTAAGAGTCATCCCATCCTTGCTCCTTTTAGGTTCCACCGGAGTCCAAAGGATTAGGCAATGGGCATGACTGCAGTGCTCCAGCCCTACCCAGGGGTCAGGGCTCACGGCCAGCCTCCTCACAAGAGGTCACTGTGGCTGGCTGCTCCCGGGCAGCTCAGGCTGAAGCCGTCTGATCTCAGACACACAAGGGCAAAGCCCCAGGGGTCTGGCTTTGTTGGCTGTAGGGCCAGTTTGGCCTGGTGACCAGGTGGATGTTCTGATGACCGGGCAGCTCTCCTCTCTCGCTCCTGGGTTCAAGTCTGGAGACACAGATTTTGAACTTAAGAGAAGCAGACTTTAGAAACCAAAAGGGAATTAGAGAGAAAAATGCTATAAACTTTACAGACTAGAAAAAACAATTTTGCCTCTATAAGAATATGTTCTTGATTTCTGATAGAAATACTGTATATTCGTTACATTTGTGAGCCAAATATTGACCCGACCACGGCTTTTAATGATAGTGTTAGGACAAACCTATAATCCTATATCAAGGAATAAAGTTAAGTGAAATTATATAAAAATAAAACTAGTGTCTCTAACCTTAAAATCTTCCTGATTGTTAGGGTTCACTTTAGAAGTTCAACAGCAGTTGGTCTACCTTCATGACCTCCTCTAGACGAGCCTGCTTTCCCTCAAGTGTTAGCAATCATGATGTGTTAAATTTGTTTCTCCTACTTTATTTCTAGGCTCTTCATTTTGTCTAATTATGCGTTTTAAAATTGTACATTGACTGTGAATCTATCTTACGTGATTCTTGACATACCCTGTGTTTTTAAATAGACATTTTGAAAATGTAAGGTTTTATTTACAACGTAAGTTTGGGCAAATTCACCCTTGCATTCAGGTTGAAAGGAGCCTAATCCATTGGTTATCTAACTTCCATCACTTCCTCACCATCTTAAGACTCTGACTCAAATCATGTGGGGAGAGTCTGAAATTGTTTTGTGCTCAAAGCACTTTTTATTTTTTTGCAAAATATTCTTTGGTGCTGATGCACTTCCTTAATATTATTTGTAGTAGGATATGCACCAATACCCTGACATAAGTGTGCTTCCAGACAACCTGGAACTTGTCATTTTAATCCATTTTATTCTTTAGTTGCTCCTAGAATCCATTTCAAACGAAAGAGTAAAAGCTGTCATATAAATAGGTGAGGTAAGGGGAAAGGAAGACAGAAATGCTTACAAGTTGCAAACAGGAAAAAGAAATTAGGACAACAGGGCTTCAGAAAGGCTGCAAACACATTCGTAAACAAACAAAGACTGCCGTGGAGCAACCCTCATGTTTGTCTTTGCTCTGATGGTGCAATGTGGTCTAGTGGTCTGACCAACTGGGAATCCAGTTCCTGGGTTCTCAGTTTTTTGCTTCAGACTTACTGTTCTGTACTGAACGGCCTTGGACTGAATGGTCTTGGACAGGGTTTCTTGATCTGAGAGATAGGCAGATTTCCCAGCTGAGAAGCTCAATGTTTATAAGTGGAAAGGTTGCAGAGGGGTGAAGAACATTGTTACAAGTAAAGCAAGGCTGTCACAGATGAACTATCAATGCAAGATGTTTTATTTTTACTTGCACATTTGGAGGCAAACTCCAATCTTCTCTGCCCTGTACAGTGTGTTTGTTTGTTGAGGTCCCTGATAATCTAGGCAGTTTGGAAAGGGGTGGGGAGTGTATGTGAGGAGAAAAAAGAATCACCTAATGGCCGTCCTTGGTGGTTTTCTGTGATTTGCATGTCCTCTCTCCCCATCCCCAGCACTGATCTCTTTTTTTTTACTTAAGAATTTATATTGCAGTGTAAGATTTTATAATTAGCACGACTAGTTATTTGTATTTTTCTCCAAATGATTGCATATTTGCTTATTATAAAGAAAGATATTCAAACATATCTGAAGTTCTCTTTAAAGGAAACCATGTTTAAAGAAAGCCCCCACTTCTATTAAAATTCCATACCCCTTGGAGTGGTTCGGTTTAGTCCAGCTGCTGATTTATGAAATCCATAAATAGTTAAAAGCCTCCAGTCCGTGGTAAAGAGGAATAAAACAGACTTGTCTCATGACCCCCAAACACATCAAAAACTGCAAAATAATTCACTTTTTACTTGGTGTTTCAACAAAATATTATAGAGTGAGAATTTTGCTATTTCTGAATTGGGTTTTCATCTCAATGTTGGAATCAAATAAACTTGGAAATAATTATGCTTTCTTTGATTTCAAAGTGCAGGCTTTAATAAGAAAATTACTGCTTTTGTTTTTTAAATCATGGAATCGCTCAAGAGGAATCGATTCAAAATTATTGCTATTAAGCCTTATGAACAAGTTACAAAATATAAAAGCTAATTCTTTAAAATATTCCATGCTTAGTAGGTTTTTGTTGTTGTTGTTGTTTTCTTTAATGTTGAACATTGTTTTCTTTTTAGAGCTCATTTCTGGCTTACAGAGCCTAGAAAAATGGTCTGAACCAATAGTAACTTTTTTTCCTCTTCCTTCTTCCTTCTCTTCCCCTTCCTTCCCACCATTCTTCTTTTTTTTCTCACCCTTTCCCCCTAACTTTTTTGCCCCCAACCTGTTTCAGTGCCTACTGTGTACCTGGCACATTGATACTGAGTGCCTTGGATTTAAAGGTGAAAAAAACGCAGGTTCTTCTGAGCAGCTCAGGGAGACCTAGGACAGCAGACCCCACTTACCTATGCCAGAAAGTATCGAGAGCCCAGGCCGGACGCAGAGACAACCAGGACACAGGAGAGAGCTTCTCAGAGGAGGTAAGCTTTGAACTGATACTAAAAGGCAGGTAGTAATTAGCTAGGGACTTGAAGAGTATGAATGATGAGAACAGCATATACAAAAGCACAGAAAGAGAAAGCAGACTGAGACATCTAATGTATTGTGAGGTGGAGGGGAAGGGGTAGAAGAGTGAGAGGAAGAGATAAATCTGGAATCTGAGGCAGGGGCAGGGGTTTTCCACGTCTGGCTATGAAATTTGGATTTATTCCTGTGGGTACATGGGAGCCACTGAAGGTGATTAGCTAGAAGAATGTCATGACCAGATTTGCATTTGAGAAAGATCACCCTGGCTTCCTTCTAGAGGTCTCGAGGGGATGGGGGTTGAAATTAAGGGCTTCTGGGACATACCATGTCATACGAATGTGAATTTTCTTTCAGAATCAACCAGGTCCATGCATGCATTCATGCAGCAAGCCTTTAATTAAACATCTATTTTCCACAAGGCCTCCAGCTCAGCACTGTGGTGAAGACAAAAAGAGTTAAGACAGAGTCACTGCAAAGCTCTCAGCATCCCTCCTGAATACCATATTTTGGTAAAGCAAGCTTGCTGCTGCCTGAATCTCACCAGTGAACTCCCATGCACCGTCTATAACATCCATTTTGTGTATAGCTTAATTCCACTATTCTAAAAATTCCTTTTCTGTCGTTTTGAAATGCAACAACGCCAATAAGTTTAATAGCATCTATTCTTCCTCTTTCTTAAGAAGTATTTTCAGTGACAATGACATCTCCCCTTGTACTAACCACTTACAAAAACAGTAACAAAATAAAGAACAAAACTTCAGGCTTGTAAATCTACACAATTCCCTCATCTAGGTGGATGAATTTCCTTCATTTCCAAGAGCATTCAAAGTGCTACAAGTTAATTTAAAAGAAAAAGAAGCTGGTTGAACGTTCTCACTCTAATTCCACTTGTAGGAAGTAAAGAAGGATAGAAATTAGCACCTATCTCAGTGGAGTGTTCTGAGAAATCACTGTGTGAAAAGGCAGAGAGTGATCTCAATCAAAAGCTTCTGCAATAAGATTTTGGAACCAAATACAGCCCCTATAAGTAGACTTGGCTTATAAGTGGAAACAATCGATCTTACAGTTAAATTTCTGGGGCTTTTGAGAAAAGAAAATCCAAAATAATCTTTATTCATATCTTACACTAATTTCTTGAGGTTTTAGAAATTATAACACTTGACTATTATACAATCTTTTCTAAGGGCACTTGTACAAAACAATTTCATTTTCAAAAATTAGAAAAACTTTTTATAATGAAATAGTTTAAGGGAAAAATGAAAAAAAAAATGGAAACACAGGTAGTACTGGAAATAAGACCACAAGCTGAACAAAATGGATATCATACAAGGAACAACAATCGAAAGCTAAATGCAGAACTTGTAGCTTGTATATTAATAATGCAAGAACCATATACATTTATTCATAATAATTGACTGAAGATAATTTGCTGTGGAATGATTGAACCAGAACTAATTGTTGGCCTGTGCATTTTATTTTAACACCATAACCTGATATTATAAAGATTTTCATACTAAAATTTAATGTGGTCAGAATTCAAGCAGTATTAATGTCTGATTATATATTCATACAATAAATGTATTATGGATACTATGAACAAATTGAATACAAAACACTTTTGAAATGGTGTTTGATAAAATATATATGTGTATATGTATATCAATTGGTATACATATATATACACCAATTACATAGCAAATATTTCAAATCATTTTGGATCACGAATTACTATTAGAAGAAGTTTACTCTATGAGGAAAATAGGATTCTGTTTATTTCTTGGAAGAAAGCTTCAAAAATAATAATGGAGCCTGAAGAATCTATAAAAATAATATGAAGAGGAGCCTGACAGCTCTTGAAGATACTTCAAAGAGCTTGAATTTTATTTACTTGACCCACCCGCAAGGACAGGGAACATTCATTGCTTTCCAGCTTCTTTTCCACAGGAGATTTGGTGCCACAGGACAAATGGAACCAAGACAATGCTAAGAATGGAAAATAAAAATCAAGGAAACGGTAGAAACATAAAACCACTGGTGCTGTTCTTGGTATCTAGACACCTGAACTCAAATCTTGCCACCACGAATAACTAGCTGCCAGACTTTGAAAATGGCAGTCACTTACTCTGGACCTCGATTTACTTACCTGTTAAAGGTAGGTAATAATATTTGCCCTACACGTTTCACCAATCGTGAATAACAAAGAAAAGCAGTGAGATAAGAAACCTATAAGTGCATCTCAAATTGTAAGGTGCTGAAACTTTGCCAGGTAATAAGTACTATTCTTCCTGGATCCTTCTCTCTCTTTCAGTGGTTTCTTTTCTTAGGTACTGAGAAGACACAGGCTTGTTCAAGAATAACTCATCCAGAACATTGTTGAAACAAATATTTCAAAAACAATTCTTTAATCATTAGAAGAGACATTTTAGCCTGGTTGAGAAAGATCTCTCTTTGATAGTAGTCTATTAGGATATTAGTCTATTTAGATATTCAAAGGTAAGTATGGTCCTTTTCCCATGTTCCAGAAGGCTCAAAGGTTTGTCATTTCAGTAAATCTATAAACCGGTAATTTCTGTTTTATAGAGTTACAGTTTATGGTTTGTGGTCTTTGACACCTGCAATGTTGATCTCATGTATTACAGGCTCCTTGAGCATACAAACTTTTTGTTAGATCAGGCCTTCCAATGTCTACCCTAGAGCCACTAGAGTTATATTAAAACCGAACACTGATGAAATGGCACTCAACTTAAAAGCTTTACTCAGTTCAGGTCAGTGCAATTCAGCAAACATTTATTTAGGGTTAATTCTGAACTGGGCATTGTTCTAGGTACAGGGCTATTCAACAAGGATTTTTATATAATCTGGGCCCTCCAGGACTCTCACTGCCTATGAGATACTATCCAACTCCACGGGATGGCATTTGGGCTTTAAAAAGAAAATCTGTTGCCAATCTAATAAACTAACCATGTAAAAAGATAGTTTTGAAATAATGGAGAAATTTAATATGGCTAACAATTAGCTGGTACTTAACTAACATCAATTTTGTTTGTGATAATGGCATTGTGATTAGGGTAAGACAATGCCCATTTTTTTAGACATACATAATGAAGTCAGGAGAGATGAACTGATATATGCCTGAGATATACTTTTTAAAAAACTCAGGAAGAAAAGAAAAAAAGAAAAGAAAACAAGGGAGATGAAAAAAATGTACCCAAATTTTGAGAATCATTAAATCTAGGTGACAGGCATTTGAGGAATTATTTATTATTCTTTTTCCTTTTATGAATGTTTGGAATTTTTCACATTAAACACATTTAAAAAATTGGTTGCCCAAGCTTCTAGCCTTTTTTGTTCTCCCCCTTTACCTAGGATAAGCCCTAGTACTTTCAGCATGGGCTGCACACTGGAATGTGCATTTCAAGTGGTATGTTGTGTCTCCAGTCCAGCGTCTTATTCAAGGTCACCCTTGAAGGTCTCAGGTCGCCTCTGCTGAGAAGCCTTTGTTTAGTGGCTCAGACAGAACCGATGATTTCCCCCAGCTCTGGGCACTCCTAGAACTTGACTCATGGTTCTCTTACGGTATTAAAACTATTCCTTGTTTTTTTCTCCTGCTGGAGTGGAAACTCCTTTAGATTAAACATGTATCTTCATTGGCTTTCTTTCCCTTTTCTTATCATGGGGTCTGACACAATTTCTGCTCTCCATCAAATTCGGACTTTAAAAGTGTCTGTGAAATGGGAGAGTTATCAGTCTTCCCAGGACCTAGTGCATAACACACAGTCATCTCATAACCTCAGTAACGATAGCTCCAAAAGTACATTTGGGCAGCTAATCTGTGCAAATTATATTTTGACTGTAGAAATATGGAGTTATGCAAAACTTAAGTGTATTTGTTTAGCTTAACCTAGTTACTGGAGCAATTTAGGAAGCTTCCTCATTCATTTCAGGTATGAGGCATTTGACTTGACCCGAGCCGGTAGGGACTCATTTTGGAGAACACTGCATAACTAGGTCTCATTTTGGTGCAATGCATACTATTACTATCCACAAAGTGCTTTTGATTTACCAGGAAATATTTCGACAAAGCTCTTCTCCCTTCAGGGAAGTGTGGGTGGCGGTGTTGGTGGTGCAGGACAGAGAAGCAAAAAAAGAGACATTCTCAAAGCAGTACAGTTCTTCTGTGCTGTTATAATGCGATCTAATTAGATTAAGGAGATTTGCTCTTTATATTTACTTTCACAGAGATTGATTCTACAAATTTTTGTAAAAATGTTCTAGGGGCAAAACAAACATGTGACACTTTCTAGAGGTGAACTCTCTGTATAAATTTAGACTTCGTTTAAATGACTAGTTATCATGTGATCCAATCTTAATGGGCTTTTAAAAATCAACAAGAAAAATATATTTTATGAGCTTAACTTGGTTGTTAGAGCCCAATCTTTGTACGTGATTTACTTGGGCACGTGGCATGTGTTTTGAAAAATCAACCTTCTTTGGGAATTGTGCTCTTAAGATATTTGTTCAGAGATGTTCAAGCTGTCAGTTACAAGATGCTTGAACCAGAAATGGGACAGTCTGGGTAAAGTGCAGTTGTTATGTAGCCTTTCTGTGTGTGTATGTTTGACAGTTGTGGTCAAATATATAGGTGTTATCTCCCTCAAGTAATCATTACCATCTGTTACCTCAACTCAGAGTTCATAATAGTGTTATTTCTCTTAGGACCAAGTTGAGAGTATAACGTTAAGCTTAATATAGACTTGTTAGCAGGGCTTTTTTTTGTTTGTTTTTTTCTGTAGTCTAACCATGTGTGCTTGTCCAAAGAAGGCTAGACAGTATTTTATAGTATTTGATCCCAAATTGCGATTTCCAACTTTGCTTGTTTCCTTTGCCCACACTGAAGCTGCATCTCCTTTGTTTCTTTAATCTTCAAAGTGATGATGGTGGCTGATGACATTTGATAAAGAATTCACCTTTTATGGAGCAATTTGTTAAATGAGGATTTTAAAAATTATTATTATAAAACCCAGGAAAATTACACTATATAAATAATTTTTTTTCCAGGCAAAAGCCATTAGTCATGATCAAGAATTCCTTCATACTAAAGACTGAACACGCATAATAAATATACTTGGGGGTTAATTTGCTTTACGGTAGGAATAAAGCCTTGAGCTCCTGGATGGAATAATGTACCTTTGAGTTTGGAATCCTTGAACACCACTATGGGTGTAAGGCCGTGGAAGCCTTCTGTTACATTTAAGCCCCATTTTCTCAGGAATATGAACTGTATATTTGTTACGGGACTTATTTATGGATTTGCACAGTAGGTAATCTTGATTATTCAAATCACTCTTCCTTACTTTTATGGGAAGTACCGTTGGCTGTGCTCTACTTGGTTATGTAAGTTGTGGAGTTAAACAGCAGAATTAGCATTCACACTCTCCGTTCATGAATAACATTCTTTTAATAACCGTGCATTTAGACACAGATAGACAGGAGTTTAAATTATTATTCAAGTTTCTTTTATTGAACAGAATAACATGGAGTGCTCTTTCAAAATTCAATGAAAATCTTAGGAAATATGCTCTCCTTTTTTATTTCTAATTTTATTTATTTGTTTTTATTTTTTGGCTACGTTGGGTCTTCACTGCTGCTCACAGGCTTTCTCTAGTTGCGGCGAGCGGGGGCTACTCTTCGTTGCAGTGTGTGGGCTTCTCACTGTGGTGACTTCTCTTGTTGTGGAGCACAGGCTCTAGGTGTGCAGGCTTCAGTAGTTGTGGCATGCGGGCTCAGTACTTGTGGCTCGTGGGCCTAGAGTGCAGGTTCAGTAGTTGTGGCACTCGGTCTTATTTGCTCTGGGGCATGTGGGATCTTCCCGGACCAGGGCTCAAACCTATGTCCCCTGCATTGGCAGGTGGATTCTTAACCACTGTGCCACCAGGGAAGTTCAGGAAGTATGCTCTTAATATATGATGTAAACTCTGTGTATGACATCCTTGAGACTATGCAATGAAACTAGTGACAAGTAAACAATAAAACAATGATAAATCAATTTAGCAAAACCAGAAAGCTGAAAGCATTTGATGAAACACAACTCCACAAAGAAACTGTGAAGTGCTGACAGAACTCTTATATAAACTTCAATGCTGGAAGGGCAGTTGTCATAGCTGTTCCTGGAAATCTTTTTGAGGTTTCCAGGATGTGTTGCCACTAATTTTTTTTTTTAATCACCTACTATATTGTGCAACCTGTAACTAGCATTGACTAATTTATATTTTGTTTCCTCTTAAGGCTGACTCAGGTTCAGTTCTTCTCAAAGGGGTTCAAAAGAGCAGCATGTAGGAGTCCTGTGCAAAGAAGCTTCTAGATGCAGGACAGAGCACAGCCTCAGGAAGGTCACACGGGTCAAGCTGATTACCTCCTCCAGCTCTGGCAAGCAGGGGCTCAGCTGGGTTACCCGAGTTCACAGGAGTTATTGACGTTCAGCTGCAGCTCTCACTCATTACTGATCGACAGGAGAGTGTCTGGGCCTCAGGTTAACTCTTCCGTGCCCTGTTTCAAGATTGCAGTGAGATCGAAAAAGAAATTGTAACTTCATCTCAGCTTATTCCTGGTTGTATTGAAGAAATGAACCTTTTAAACCAATACCTAATATACCTCTGACAAGGGAAGGTAATGATCCATTAATCATTTTAAAGGTGCTGGATAAAACATAAGTAAATATGTTTGTCCCATATTTGTTCATTATGCAGTGAATGTTTATTTCTGGGGAGGGTGGGGGTAGGTTATGTTTTACCTTCCTATCAAGAAGAATTTCCACCTTTTCTTTGATAAAGAAAGTCCCATATGATTTTGAAAAAGATAATAGCGGCATTGGTAATTCTGTGTCACTTAAAAGTGCATGGTTCCCCTGAGTGGCTCATGTAAAACGAACCTCAGGGAAAAACTTCATACCTCATCATCCAAGATGTGAAGTTTCAGGGAAGTTTGGAATCTCTCTGTTAGGTTACAGACTAGGAGCTCTATGCTAAGCCAGTTCCTTCAGGCTCTGATCTCCTGCTGACACAATATGGTCTTCTAGAAGTGACTTAACCTGTCTATCTCTACAAACTCATTTGTAAAGTGAGAATAACAGTTAATTAATCCATGAAGCATGTCTTTCTGGTAGCAATGGGAAGACTGCCTTACTGTTCAATCCTAGGGCCTCTAAATCATCTTTATCATTGGTGGCCCTCTGTTCACCAGCATTCTACTGGCCCTGGAACACATGTTATACTGAATCCTTGGTTCTCTTTTATTCCTAATTACTCCTGCAAATGGTTGAGGATCTATATACAACTGAGGCTTACTTTCATTCAACTACTATATTTAACAAAAAAGTATTAAGCTTCCTTTAAGGGCCAAGCATTTGTAAGGCCAAAGCCCTACCCTTAAGGAGCATATTGTTAGCCAGAAGACACTGTGTTACAACACAATGCAGTCAATTCTAGAAAATCCAAATGAATGATTCAGACTCCAGGTGGATTGTGGGAGTTAGGAGTTATCCAGTCTGATTTCTGACTCTGTCAGATGACCTAGCTAACTGCCAAATCTACACTTGACCTGAGGAAATACAAAAGATTTTCTCTCTTTCTGTAACATTTGACGTTGTTGACCATTCTCTGTATTATGGAAGTTCTGGGAGCTGTGTCAGTTTTAGTGTTTGAATTTAGTGTGAATGAAATAATTTGAGTGATGCTAGTCCTAAATAAGTATTAGCTTTCTACATTTCTATCCCCAGACTTTTTCACCTGATCTCAGTCACCCCCCCAAGGCTTTAACCATTTTCCAAATCTTTAACAATACCTAGCCCTCTTTTGAGCTTCAGCTCCATCTTTGCATTTGCCTGTTCTGTATTTCCCCTCCTGTATCCCAGCTGCATTTTTAACTTAACAAGTCTGTAGCAACATGTTTCCCCAAATAAGCTGCTTCTTCTGACTTCCTTTTTGCTGCATATAGAGTGATCATTCACTCAGTTAATTAGCCTCTCAACTTCAGAGTTATCTTGGATTTCTCCTTCGGCTTGACCCACACAATTTCTCTCCCATCAATAGCTCATAAATCTGATTTTCAGACTTTCCTTAATTTATTTGTACACTCCTGTCATCAGACAGTCTTCTTAAAACAAAACTATCGTTCTTTCACTCATCTGTCACACCCTTAAGGACCACGAGGTAAACTCCAAACTCCTGAATGTTACATGTAGACTTCTATAATTTGGTACCCATTTGCCTTTTGTCAGCCGTATCACTAATGATACCCTCCGCTGTCTTTATAACCATCCTCCAAAGTTGTTCCACCCCTGAAATGTTCTGTATAGTACCGCCTCCTCCCAACTCCACTTGCCTTCTCTATAATCAGTATCCTATACTTCTTCAAGAACTCATTCAGATGGCCATGAAACTGTCACTGATTCCTCTTACAAATAATCTATCTTCTGATATGTAGCTTTTAAGTTCTATTTTTCTTAAGGAACTTAACATTTACTATGTTATAAAACAAAATTCAACTGAGTAAATTTTAAAGATCTTTTTGGGTTTTTTCAATGATTCACAATTGGGCAGCATTCCATCTAGCAAATAGAAAGGAGCTCTGAGGAGCTGAAAGACTTTTATAGGCAGAAGTAGGTGGAAGTTACTAGCAAAGAGTAGATTATTTGTGGCAAGGTCACCTTCCTTTAGGAGATGGCAGGAGTTTATCAGAAAGATTACCTCACTTGTGCTGACCAGGTCATTTCAGATTGACTGGTTTAATATTCCACTCCTGGGAGAGGGTGAAACTGTAATTAAGTTAGGTATTAAGTCCTGATTTGGTGATGTGGACTTAGCACAAGTGACTCCATTTAGGACCTCTTGACTCTTTTTTAAACAACTATCAAGACCATAACTACTTATTAATTCACCTTACTTCTAAGTTCTATGAAGACAGAGGAGATCGTGTCTTTTTGATGTTCGAGTCTTCCTCATCACCTAGCAATGCTTTGTAAATAATCGGTAGTTAATAATATCTATTGTAAAAACAATATGAGGGACTTCCCTGGTGGCGCAGTGGTTAAGAATCCGCCTGCCAATGCAGGGGACATGGGTTCGATCCCTGGTCCAGGAAGATCCCACATGCTGCAGAGCAACTAAGCCCATGCGCCACAACTCCTGAGCCTGTGGTCTACAGCCCGTGAGCCACAACTACTGAACCCGCATGCCATAAGTACTGAAGTCTGCATGCCTAGAGCCTGTGCTCCTCAACAAGAGAAGCCACCACAATGAGAAGCCTGCACACCTCAGCGAAGAGTAGCCCCCGCTCGCCACAACTAGAGAAAGCCTGCGCTCAACAATGAAGAACCAACACAACCAAAAATAAATAAATAAAATAAAAATTTTTTTAAAAAAATTAAAAAAAACCAATATGAATAAAATAGAATTAAAGGCTACCTTTTCCTTAGTAATTTGAAATATTAAAAAATTTTGAACAACAAAACTGTATAAAATCCATTTTAGTTCTTCATTTCCTGCATTCAAATTTCCTCAAGAGGGTCAAGAAAAATCTAAATTTATTTTTTGACCTATTGAGTTAAGGACAACAGATGGCTTATAAATGAAGATTGAAATTTAAATGTGAAAAGTTAATAATGTCAGGAATGAATATCCCATTGGATTGCAAGTAGAATGGGAAAAATCAAATAGGATAATCAGACCATTCTCATTTGACTCTCAATAACTAGCAGTAACAAAGTTCTACTCAGGAATATTAATAGTAATGTTCAAGCAGGACTTTCTATGATTTGATCTATGCAAAAAAACTAAGAGAAACAAATGAAATAGAAAAAGTTTCTGGAAAACATGGATAATTTATTATCATATTATGGTGAGACAATTAACAAATTAAATATTAGTATGTTAAACCCTAAAATGAAAATGTTTTATATCTTTATATATAAAAAGAAAGACTAGTTTGTGTGGCTTGTGGTAGAGGGTATGAGAAGGATATGAAGTTATTGAAGAGGATAATAAACTACCTTTTCTAAAAAGAACAGTGACAAATTTGGCAATATGATAAAATCACTGTTGTGAAAAATACTGTAGAAAGACCTATTACATAGTTGCACATTTTTCATATCTGAAAAGGGAAAAGAAGAAAATTGAATTTTGTCTAATGCTGCTTTTAACCTCTAGGGTTGGGTCTGTCACTCCTCAGTCTTTAGAAATGCATTCTTTTTCTGCCAATGTTCTCGACATAAAATTGTGGGATTCCTATTGGGTATTTTCCTTCCTCTGGCAGTTAACTTTTTATTATTGCTTCTATTCAGAAATGAAGAGTTCCTATTTAAAACTGTTAGAGATCGACATATAGATGTGAGATAGTGGCACTTATCATGACTCCATGACATGACTTTCCCATGATGGTACTGAACCACTGTTTGTAGTGTCTGGTTGTTTTCTCTCCTATACTTTCACCTGCAGTCTGACCCACGATTTTTCTCAACAGGGGTGACCTCAGAGGAGGCTGATCTGTCTGCCCTCTGGTTTCCCAGAAGATGATAATCATGCTGCAATTGAAATTATACTTCAAGGTAACTTGAAGTCATCACTTTCTGGAGTGCTTGTAGTCACCTCCGTGATGATAAATGCACCCTTAGGTTACATCTTGGAAATCTGGCATCACCCATTCTTCCTACATCTTCATTTCAGTGCAGTCAAGTTACAATAAGCATGGCTTCAATGCTGGTATGCAGGAGACTTAATATTAAATCACCTGTGAGCAATTTGTGTTTCAACAAGCCCTCCTGGTGATTTTGAAACATGCTAAGTTTGAGAGCCACTGTTTTAGGTAATTAACAATAAGTGCTGGAACAAACAATCCCCAAATCTCACAACAAAGTCTTATTTCTTGCTCACATCACAGTCCAATATGGGAGAGATAGGCACCCTCTGTCTTGCAGCTAAGACATCTTGAACACTTGGCTTCCAAATTGCTGAGGGAGGGAAAGAAATATGAAAGGTTGCTTGGGAAGGGTTTATGGGCCAAGCTTGGGATTGGCTTACATCACATCTGCCCACATCTTGTCTGCTAGAGTCTAGTCACTTAATTGCAACATCCAGCCAGGAAGGGTGGGAAATGTAGAGGAGCACATGGTTATCTGTGAGAGTTAACAGTTGGCCACAAGCAGGAGCAGAGAAACATTATATCAATATTACATCCACCAACAGATAAGTTGTTCTGACTTTTTGTTTTATTATTTTTTTAGCATCCATGGACCCCTGGCACTGAACCATTGCCTGAAAGCCATCTTCCAACTTGTATTTGACACTTCTACTAGAATAAGGTCTCTTTATTCCTTCCTGAGCTTTATCTCTGAATCAGTTTGTGACCAGGCTAGAGCCAGGTAAGACATAAACATAGACGTAGACATACATAGAATAGACAAACAGACATAAAAACAAAAGGGCTGATTCAAACAGTACTGAAGGGTAGAAATGAAAGAGTATTATCTCCCAGACTACACTCTTCCCACACCCTTGATCCCATTTCCCCAGAGGTACCAATTTTGAACCACATGTGGTTCTTCTGATGTTTAACTTCATAACTCTCAATGAGATCATAAACTCCAATCTTACAGAGGCCAAGCAGGTAAAGTAAACAAATAAAGCGGGGCGTGAGGAACACAGGTGGAGGATTGGGGAATGTGGCCAATGGTATAGCACAGGCTCCATCTAAGGGAAACCTGTTTGTCAGCTCTGGCCAATTGCTCCCATGCAGGAATGCAACTTCAGTACTGCTAGATGCTTCTTCCACTATTTTTTCCAAGAAAAACTGGAAATATGAATGTTTTGGTTAAGTTTCTTAATTTTTATAAACATTATATAGGAAATAAACAAAAAAAAGATCTCTTTTGCAGAATTAGCTTGTGGGCTACCAATTTGCAATTCCTGCACTAAACCGTACATTCATACCTCAATTTTACATTAACACCCATGTTTAACAATTGTAACCCACCAAATTTACAACTTAAAATATCTCTCTATTTTTTCATATGGAGAGTGATGAATGTGCTGCTATACTCTCTCTTTATTTCCGGTTGATTTCCACCACCTTAATTTTTGATTAGTCACGTCATTACCGAACTTTGTGTTTATTCATCAAAGTTGACATTCATTAGCTCCTTATGTCCCATTATTAAGATAAGAAAATTAGTTCTTCTCCATGTCTTTCCTCCTCCTTTTACTGATATTTACTTGGCTCTGTTAGCTGTGCCATTATTTTTACATTGACCAGATTCATACTATTTAAATTGTGTATTACCATCATAATTTATTTATTTTATTTATTTTTTTACATCTTTATTGGAGTATAATTGCTACACAATGGTGTGTTAGTTTCAGCTTTATAACAAAGTAAATCAGTTATACATATACATACATCCCCATATCTCCTCCCTCTTGCGTCTCCCTCATATACTCCTTATCCCACCCCTCTAGGTGGTCACAAAGCACTGAGCTGATCTCCCTGTGCTATGCAGCTGCTTCCCACTAGCTATCTATTTTACATTTGGTAGTATATATAAGTCCATGCCACTCTCTCACTTCGTCCCAGCTTACCCTTCCCCCTCTCCGTGTCCTCAAGTCCATTCTCTAGGTCTGCGTCTTTATTCCTGTCCTGACCCTAGGTTCTTCAGAACCAATTTTATTTTTTTTTGATTCCATGTATATGTGTTAGCATATGGTATTTGTTTTTCTCTTTCTGACTTACTTCACTGTGTATGACAGACTCTAGGTCCATCCACCTCACTACAAATAACTCAATTTCGTTTCTTTTTCTGGCTGAGTAATATTCCATTGTGTATATCTACCACATCTTCTTTATCCATTCATCTGTTGATGGGCACTTAGGTTGCTTAAATGTTGTAAATAGAGCTGCAGTGAACATTGTGGTACATGACTCTTTTTGAATTATGGTTTTCTCAGGGTATATGCCCAATAATGAGATTGCTGGGTCATATGGTAGCTCTATTTTTAGTTTTTTAGGGAACCTCCATACTGTTCTCCATAGTGGCTGTATCAATTTACATTCCCACCAACAGTGTAAGAGGGTTTCTTTTTCTCCACACCCTCTCCAGCATGTATTGTTTGTAGATTTTTTGATGATGGCCATTCTGACTGGTGTGAGGTGATAGTTCATTGTAGTTTTGATTTGCATTTCTCTAATGATTAGTGATGTTGAGCATCTTTTCATGTGTTTGTTGGCAATCTGTTTATCTTCTTTGGAGAAATGTCTATTTAGGTCTTCTGCCCATTTTTGGATTGGGTTGTTTGTGTTTTTGATATTGAGCAGCATGAGCTCCTTGTAAATTTTGGGGATTAATCCTTTGTCAGTTGCTTCATTTGTTAATATTTTCACTCATTTGGAGGCTTGCCTTTTCGTCTTGTTTATGGTTTCCTTTGCTCTGCAAAAGCTTTTAAGTTTCATTAGTTCGCATTTGTTTATTTTTGTTTTTATTTCATTTCTCTAGGAGGTGGGTCAAAAAGGATCTTGCTGTGATTTATATCATAGTGTGTTCTGCCTATGTGTTCCTCTAAGAGTTTTATAGTGTCTGGCCTTACATTTAGTTCTTTAATGCATTTTGAGTTTATTTCTGTGTATGGTGTTAGGGAGTGTTCTAATTTCATTCTTTTACATGTAGCTGTCTAGTTTTCCCAGCACCCCTGAAGAGGCTGTCTTTTCTCCATTGTATATTCTTGCCTCCTTTATCAAAAATAAGGTGACCTTATGTGTGTGGGTTTATCTCTGGGCTTTCTATCCTGTTCCATTGATCTATATTTCTGTTTTTGTGCCAGTACCGTATTGTCTTGGTTACTGTAGCTTTGTAGTATAGTCTGATCTCCGGGAGCCTAATTCCTCCAGTTTTGTTTTTCCTTCTCAAGTTTGCTTTGGCTATTCGGGGTCTTTTGTGTTTCCATAAAAATTGGGAAATTTTTTGTTCTAGTTCTGTGAAAAATGCCATTGGTAGCTTGATAGGGATTGCATTGAATCTGTAGATTGCTTTGGGTAGTATAGTCATTTTCAAAATGTTGATTCTTCCAATCCAGGAACATGGTATATCTCTCCATCTGTTTGTATCATCTTTAATTTCATTCATCAGTGTCTTATAGTTTTCTGCATACAGGTCTTCTGTCTCCTTAGGTAGGTTTATTCCTAGGTATTTTATTCTTTTTGTTGCAGTGGTAAATGGGAGTGTTTTCTTAATTTCTCTTTCAGATTTTTCATCATTAGTGCGTAGGACTGCAAGAGATTTCTGCACATGAATTTTGTATCCTGCTACTTTACCAAATTCATTGATTAGCTCTAGTAGTTTTCTGGTAGCATCTTTAGGATTCTCTATGTATAGTATCATGTCATCTGCAAACAGTGACAGCTTTACTTCTTCTTTTCTGATTTGGATTCCTTTTATTTCTTTTTCTTCTCTGGTTGCTGTGGCTAAAACTTCCAAAACTATGTTGAATAATAGTGGTGAGAGTGGACAACCTTGTCTTGTCCTTCATCCTAGAGGAAATGTTTTCAATATTTTACCATTGAGAATGATGTTGGCTGTGGATTTGTCATATATTGCCTTTATTATGTTGAGGTAAGTTCCCTCTGTGCCTACTTTCTGGAGGGTTTTTATCATAAATGGGTGTTGAATTTTGTCAAAGCTTTTTCTGAATCTATTGAGATGATCATATGGTTTTTATCCTTCAATTTGTTAATATGGTGTATCACATTGATTGATTTGTGTATATTGAAGAATCCTTGCATTCCTGGGATAAACGCCACTTCATCATGGTGTATGATCCTTTTAATGTGCTGTTGGATTCTGTTTGCTAGTATTTTGTTGAGGATTTTTACATCTATGTTCATCAGTGATATTGACCTATAGTTTTCTTTCTTTGCGACATCTTTGTCTGGTTTTGGTGTCAGGGTGATGGTGACCTCGTAGAATGAGTTTGGGAGTGTTCCTTCCTCTGCTATATTTTGCAAGAGTTTGAGAAGTATAGGTGTTAGCTCTTCTCTAAATGTTTGATAGAGTTCGCTTGTGAAGCCATGTGGTCCTGGGCTTTTGTTTGTTGGAAGATTTTTAATCACAGTTTGAATTTCAGTGCTTGTGATTGGTCTGTTCCTATTTTCTATTTATTCCTGGTTCAGTCTCGGAAGGTTGTGCTTTTCTAAATATTTGTCCATTTCTTGCAGGTTGTCCATTTTATTGGCATATAGTTGCTTGTAGTAATCTCTCATGATCATTTGTATTTCAGCAGTGGCAGTTGTTACTTCTTTTTTATTTCTAATTCTATTGATTTGAGTCTTCTCCCTTTTTTTCTTGATGAGTCTGGCTAATGGTTTATCAATTTTGTTTATCTTCTCAAAGGACCAGCTTTTAGTTTTATTGATCTTTGCTATTTTTTCCTTCATTTCTTTTTTCCATTTATTTCTGATCTGATCTTTGTGATTTCTTTCCTTCTGCTAACTTTGGGGGGGATTTTTTGTTCTTCTTTCTCTAATTGCTTTAGGTGTAAGGTTACGTTGTTTATTTGAGATCTCTCTTGTTTCCTGTGGTAAGATTGTATTGCTATAAACTTCTCTCTTAGAAGTGCTTTTTCTGCATCCCATGGGTTTTGGGTTGTCGTGTTTTCATTGTCATTTGTTTCTAGGTATTTTTTGATTTCCTCTTTGATTTCTTCAGTCATCTCTTAGTTATTTACTAGTGTATAGTTTAGCTTCCATGTATTTGTATTTTTTACAGATTTTTCCTGTAATTGATATCTAGTCTCATAGCCTTGTGGTCGGAAAATATACTTGATATGATTTCAATTTTCTTAAAGTTACCAAGGCTTGATTTGTGACCCAAGATATGATCTATCCTGGAGAATGTTCCATGAGCACTTGAGAAAAATGTGTATTCTGTTGTTTTTGGGTGGAATGTCCTATAAATATCAATTAAGTCTATCTTGTTTAATGTATCATTTAAAGCTTGTGCTTCCTTATGTATTTTCATTTTGGATGATCTGTCCATCGGTGAAAGTGGGGTGTTAAAGTCACCTACTATGATTGTGTTACTGTCGACTTCCCTTTTTATGGCTGTTAGCTTTTGCTATGTATTTGCTTATGTATTGAGGTGTTCCTATGTTCGGTGCATAAATATTTACAATTGTTTTATCTTCTTCTTGGATTGATCCCTTGATCATTATGTAGTGTCCTTCTTTGTCTCTTGTAATAGTCTTTATTTTAAAGTCTATTTTGTCTGATATGAGAATTGCTACTCCAGCTTTCTTTTGATTTCCATTTGCATGGAATATCTTTTTCCATCCCCTCACTTTCAGTCTGTATATGTCCCTAGGTCTGAAGTGAGTCTCTTGTAGACAGCATATATACAAGTCTTGTTTTTGTATCCATTCAGCCAGTCTATGTCTTTTGGTTGGAGCATTTAATCCATTTCCATTTAAGGTAATTATCAATATGTATGTTCCTATTACCATTTTCTTAATTGTTTTTGGTTTTGTTATTGTAGGTCTTTTCCTTCTCTTGTGTTTCCTGCCTAGGGAAGTTCCTTTAGCATTTGTTGTAAAGCTGGTTTGGTGGTGCTGAATTCTCTTAGCATTTGCTTGTCTGTTAAGGTTTTAATTTCTCCATCGAATCTGAATGAGATCCTTGCTGGGTAGAGTAATCTTGGTTGTAGGTTTTTCCCTTTCATCACTTTAAATGTGTCCAGCCACTGCCTTCTGGCTTGTAGTTACTGCTGAAAGATCAGCTGTTAACCTTATGGGGATTCCCTTCTGTGTTATTTGTTGTTTTTCCCTTGCTGCTTTTAATATTTTTTCTTTGTATTTAATTTTTGATAGTTTGATTAATATGTGTCTTGGTGTGTTTCTCCTTGGATTGTGTCTTGGAGAGTCTCCTGTATGGGACTCTATGCACTTCCTGGACTTGATTGACTATTTCCTTTCCCATATTAGGGAAGTTTTCAACTATAATCTCTTCAAATATTTTCTCAGTCCCTCTCTTTTTCTCTTCTTATGGGACCCCTATAATTCGAATGTTGGTGTGTTTAATGTTGTCCCAGAGGTCTCTGAGACTGTCCTCAATTCTTTTCATTCTTTTTTCTTTATTCTGCTCTGCAGTAGTTATTTCCACTATTTTATCTTCCAGGTCACTTATCCGTTCTTCTGCTATTGATTCCTTCTAGAGAATTTTAAATTTCATTTATTGTGTGTTGTTCATAATCGTTTGTTTGCTCATTATTTCTTCTAGGTCCTTGTTAAATGTTTCTTGTATTTTCTCCATTCTATTTCCAAGATTTTGGATCATCTTTACTATCATTTGTCTGAATTCTTTTTCAGGTAGACTGCCTATTTCCTCTTCATTTGTTTGTTCTGGGGTTATTTTACCTTGCTCCTTCATCTGCTGTGTGTTTCTCTATCTTCTCATTTTGCTTAACTTACTGTGTTTGGGGTCTCCTTTTCACAGGCTGTGCAGGTTCGTAGTCCCCATTGTTTTTGGTGTCTGTCCCCAGTGGCTAATGTTGATTCAGTGGGCTGTGTAGGTTTCCTGGTGGAGGGGACTAGTGCCTGTGTTTTGGTGGGTGAAGCTGGATCTTGTCTTTCTGGTGGGCAGGACCACGTCTGGTGGTGTGTTTTGGGGTGTCTGTGACCTTATTATGATTTTAGGCAGCCTTTCTGCTAATGGGTGTGGTTGTGTTCCTGTCTTGCTAATTGTTTGGCATAAGGTGTGCAGCACTGTAGCTTGCTGGTTGTTGAGTGGAGCTGGGTCTTAGAGTTGAGATGGAGATCTCTGCTAGAGCTTTCACCATTTGATATTATGTGGAGCCAGGAGGTCTCTGGTGGACCAATGTCTTGAACTCGGCTCTCCCACCTCAGAGCCACAGGCCTGACACCCAGCCGGAGCACCAAGACCCTGTCAGCCACAAGGTTATTTGGTCAGTAGAAGATAGAATATGGAATCCAGATATTGTATCTTCCAGATGGAGGTGATGGTAAAGGGGTCTCCAGTGTCTTTTTCATTCACCCTCCTTTCAGCTTCCTTATCTTACCATTAAGTATATATTTAACCCTTTACTTATATTTTATATTCTAAAATTCAGAACCAATAAATGTTTTCAATATTATAATTACAGTAATTATTAATCACCATAGAATTAGGTAGAATATTATAATCCTACTTCACTAAACCTTGTCCAGGTGACAAGTGACACTCCAACAGTGGAAGTCATGGAGCTCTCTTTCCTTCCACACCATGAGGAGCTCAAAATCATCCCACATTGCACTTTTCTTCATATTTGGTCAACACTTCCTCATGTAAGTCTTTGCTTTTTCATGAGTTTCCAATCTTCTTTTAATTATCTTTTTTGGAAGAAGCAGCTTAGGCATTTATTTTAGCCTCAGGATAATCCTGCCTTTTAAGTATACTATATGTGGAGGTTAATCCATTTGTTCTTGAAAACATTGTGGTGAGAACCCTCGATATTTGCATTTCAGTTTTGACCATTTTTCTTCTCATGTGCCACAGAGCCTACTACTCTTGGGTACACTCTTTCTTAGATCCTATGGTTTCTCTTTCTTCAATGCCTTTTTTATTGGTTGGATGAGAAACCACAATTTTTTTAAAGAAGTGGTAAGTAAAGATAACTCATTGTGTGTTTGAAAATGTCTTTATTTTATACCCTCACATTTTTGTTACCCTCAGACTGAGAACTCTAAAGGAGATATCTAGTTCCTGTTGGTGTCTAGATATGAATCTCTCATCATGTACCCAGTTGGCATTTGGACTTTTCTTTAACTCCCATTACTTTGCTCCTCCTCCTTCCCCTCTGACTTGTTGGTGTCTAGATATGTTGGTGTCTAGATATGTTGGTGTCTAGATATGAATCTCTCATCATGTACCCAGTTGGCATTTGGGCATTTCTTTAACTCCCATGACTTTGCTCCTCCTCCTTCCCCTCTGACTTCTCCCATTTTCTCCTGCTGAATTTCTGTTTCTATTTTTTCTTTTTTTCTTTTTTGGGACTTTCAGATAGGGATATTGACACTCCTGATCAATTCTCCATGTCTCTTAATTTTTCTTTAATATATATATTAAAGTAATGGTATATTAAATATATATCATATAAAGTATCCTATATTAAAGTTATAATTATATTTTATATATATTAAAATTTTTCTTTTATATTTATGTAAATATATTTTATACATATATAAATTTATATATAAAGTTATATATATTAATTACATATATATTTAATTAAACAAGGCCATTAGACTGAGGTGGTTTTAACACCTCGGTGGCCTCTGTAAGCAAACCAAAACCTAAGCTAGAGTCAATGCTCTCGAATCTGAGGAAAGGAAACTTGAGGACAGTTAATGACAAACATCCAACTAGGCTTTCCCAAATAAGGCAACTCCTTAAGGTATAGCCAATTCAAATAATTTCTTTGCTCTGCTTTTCTGTCTTCTCTATAAAAGCCTTTCCCCAGCTTGTCAGTGGAGTGTTCTTAACTCCTTTCTGTCTGGTGCCGCCCGGCTTGAATCGATGTTTGCCCAAATAAAGTCTTGTAAATTATAATGTGGTCAGTTTATCCTTTAACATATATACTTAATCTTTAGGGGTCTGGCTTTATGTTCTCAATTAAGATTATTTTTACTCATATTACAGCACTTTAATAAATTTCTAAAAATTTGCCAGTCGTATCTAATTTCCAAGAATGCTCATTTTCTAATTGCTCCCTTTTCACAGTAATTTCTTCCTGAATGTGAGATTATTTTTGTGGACAGCATTTTTTTTAAAAATTAATTTATTTACTTTATTTACTTTTGGCTGCATTGGGTCTTCGTTGCTGTGTGTGGGCTTTCTCTATTTGCAGCGAGAGGAGGCTACTCTTTGTTGCGGTGCATGGGCTTCTCATTGTGGTGGCTTCTCTTGTTGTGGAGCATGGGCTCTAGGTGCATGGGCTTCATTAGTTGTGGCACACGGGCTCAGTAGTTGTGGCGCATGGGCTTAGTTGTTCTGCGGCATGTGGGATCTTCCTGGACCAAGGCTGAAACCCGTGTCCCCTGCATTAGCAGGTGGATTCTTAACCACTGTGCCACCAGGGAAGCCCCTGTGTGTAACATACTTTTGAATGTCTCTGAAGAGACTAATTATAATTCTGTTTAGTAAATTATTTGTGTTCTCTGGTATCACTTGTTCTGTTTGTTCATCTTATTACTTTTTTTGACCCTCTAGTTTTCCTCAAATGAATGACATTCTTTTGTTGTCTACTTAATGTTGTGAATAAAAGACTCCATTAATGAGTGTAAATAACAGGGATGGGTTTTCTCTGCCAGGAACTGTATGTGTAAAGAACAGCAGATGCACTTTACTGTGTAAAGGAGAGGGGTAGGCAGGCAGACCTTCTCCTCCCCACTCCTGGAAAAAAAAGTAATGAGAATTAGGGGAGTAACTCCCACCGAAGACCCTAGTTCTCTCTTGTCAGAGTTAGTTTCCATAGAAAGTATTTCCCTGACAACTGTCTCTTGATTGTCCTATGGCTGTATAATCTCAGATGTAATCCCAACCTCTGTGTGCCTTGCTCCATGGAGCAGAAACCTTATTTCTCAGCTTCCCTTAACAATTGGCCAGGTTCAGCCAATGGGAAGCACAGGGAGAAGATTGGAGTGAAGGAAGAAGAGAGAAGCCAGGGTATATCTCCCTGTCTTGTGTCCCAGGCAGCAGCAGTGTCTTGGGCAACATTTCAAGAAGTGTAGTGTTTCCTCCATACCTGTCCTGCCAATCCATCCTTTCCTCTGTGGTCTCAGCTTCTAGTGGGCAGGCTTACCACTGTTTCATCTGCTGCTGAACATCTGTGAATTTGAGCTCTGGTAACACTAAATGTCCTTTGGTCCCTCTAGCCCTTAGGGGTGATAGAAGCTTACTGCTATTGCTAATCTTTGGGTTGCATCACCATGTCAAGTGCTTGGGCATCCTCAGTTCTCCCTATCATCAGGATAACACATTCTCTATAGTGATTGGTTTCTTCTGGTTTGGGATACCTATAAAGGTTTTTGTTTTCCCAGTTGGACCCTGTCTGACACAGTTCCACTGCCCATTCCTTCTCTTTAATTTGCTGATTCTTAGCTTCGAGTTTCTCCATATTTTCTCCTAGAAGAAGGGTCTTTGCTGAATTGACACATTCTTCAGTGAGTGTACATTCTGTTGAGTGTATGATTTCCTCCATCCTAGGGGTGCACTGCCTTGTGACCCCCATCTGCTTTCATTTTCTTCTTTGGCCACCCTCTTACCCTCCATCACCTCCTTTTATGATGTTGTTATCAATTTATTCTCTTTTGAACACTTTTACTGTCATTTCAATGGCATTTTGGAAGAACAAGAAGATGAATATGTACACTCAGTTTATTGCCTAGTCACAGGAGTTTTTGGTCAGCTACTTTTGAGGGGTTGTCTTAAGAAAAAAGGAAACTTGGCAAATTTTGAGAGTAATTTTATTTTTACAAATGTATTTATATTAAAAAACAATGAGTCAATAAATGTTATTTCTGTCTTTAAAGACTGGAGGCTAATTATTTTGAACTAGACAATATTAGGGAAGAATTTGGTAAACATTTTCTGATTTACCCATTCATCCATGTCCAATTACATCCTTAGATCAGCGGCTCCTCCAATGTGGCGTTTCTGTGTATTAGAGACTGCTCTCTCGAGGTTACATGGTCTAATCAGTTATTCCGTGAACACACCAAAACTATTCGATTTGCTAATTTGGTCCTGCAGTGATATGGGTATGTCCATTTCATTTAACTGTTCTGTTATGACACAAACATGACTATAATGTAATAAGAAAAGACATTTCCTTTGCTGATTTTCTTTAGTTTTAGTTATATTGAGCTGAAAGAATCTCTCTATTTGGGAAAGTGGAGATAATTACATAACAATCAGGTAAGGTGTGGATTCAATCATCTGTAATGATCTTATAGTGCCTAGGAAATAATGGTCTAAATTTTTAGGATTGACTCTACCACAAATTCATTGAGAAGTCAACTCCTCAATATTGTGTTTTGAATATCTAATAAAAATGTAACATACAGACACTCTGACTGGCTTAAATGTAAGGAAAAATATCGATAAGAATATGTGTGAAATGGACAATTATTGGGGTATCTGCTCAATTGACACTCCCTCCCTCTTCTCTGAGAAATTCACCCCTACATATCTCTAGCTTCTTTTTGTTTGTTGCAAGACCTTTGTCTATTGCAAAAGTAGTAGACTTTGACTACTACTATTGAATTGTCCAGAGTTCACACCTGATCACGCTGAGCCAATCAGATTCCTTCTCCAAGGAATTGATACTCAGAGTCATCTAGTTGGTCTCTAAACATGGCTAGAGATGTGCAACATGAAAAAAGTCCCTGGATGTTGGACAGCTACCCATCTCCCACCATGTAGAGACAGAAACAGATAACAAAGAAGAATGATGGAAACAGGCAAAGAGAATCATAGAGATGAGAGACTATGTACAGAAAGGTTGAGAGACGTTTTGAGAGAGAGAGACAGAGATAGAGGGAGAGAGAGATTGAGAGTCACTGCCAGGGTTTCTAACAGCTTTTATTAATGATTCCAATCCCTTTAGAGGTGTGGAGTTGATGAGACAATCTTCAATTCCTATAGCAAAATCTCCTTTTTGCTTAAGCTGGGTTGAGATGGTCTGCTACTTGCCACCAAAGAGCCTAAAATAAAACAGAACACACAGCAGAATGGAAAGACTGTTTACTGCCAAGTGCATGAATAAAAGAGATGCAAAGACTGCTGGGTTTACATCTGTGGAAAAAGAACGAATTAGCTGTGTTTAACTCTTTTGCTTTGATTCTGAGTTGGTTTCCACTGATTTTTTTTTTCTTTATTAATACATAAGAAATGCCTCTTCAACAATTCTCATAATAAGTCTTCAGCAGGCACCTAATTCCTGAATGTTTAGAAGATTTACTTCATTTGGTTGAAGTGCTATAAAGTTGTTATATTTTCTGTAATATAAATCAGCTTTGATAAAAACAGGGAGTTTTGATAAAACTCATTAAATAACTTTGAATGAGCTTTGTAGAATCTAGCACAATGTCTGGTAAATTGTATAGAAGCTTGTTAAAAGTTAGCTCATGCTCCCTTTCTTTCTTAAATTAAAAACAAAATTTCATTGACACATTGTTTCATTTACTCAGGAGACATTTGAATAGCAAGAACCATACCAAGTCCTGGGGCTATAGAAACCTTAAACTCAGGAAAAAAAGTCCAGTTAGAAATGCAGAGGAGACACACTGAGACAAATATTTTCAGTACTACCTGCTAAGGACTGTAATAGAGGGATGAGTAGAAATCTACAGGGGCACAGAGAAGGAGCAACTGCTTGGCTGTTAAGGCAATGGTGGCAAATTTGCCAGTTCTGCCCTCGAAGAAATTCTTTAAATTCTATAGCCCCCAATTTATTACTTGTAACATGAGGTTTATAAGAATTTTCTCTTTTGTTTTTGTCATGGTTAAAGGAGGTTAAAAAAAAAAATAGTACTTCAGGAGTACCAGTATTTTCTGCAGATGTTAAGGAAAAGCCACAACGAAGAGGTGAGATATAAACTGGGTCAAAAAAATGTTTAGTTAGAGGTACAAGATTTCCCAGGGAAGGGTATTGTAGAAACAGAAAACAGTACATATAAGAGAATATCCTACCCAGGTCCCGTGTAAATTGTCTTCAGGCAGTAGGGGAAAGCTATTGTGTGGACCAGTAGAGAATGTTTTGGAGAAACAGGTTGGGGCTCAGTTTGGAAGAGCCATTTATGGAGATGGGAATTTATTCTGTAGGTATTAAGGAATCAACAGAAGTTTTAAAGCATGAGCATGGTAATCTGGGGGAGGAAAACTGTTTTCCTTCTACTTATCTTAGGTTCATTGGCTGATGCCTTGTAAATCAGACTCACAAAAGCTGATTAATAAGAGAATAACAAACAAGTTTTTAACATGTGCATAGTACATACACATAGAAGTACCCGGTGATGACTAACACATAAAGGGTGATTAGAACTTGGGCTTACATGTCACCTTAAGAAAAGAATAATAAATTTTTAGAGAAATGGTAAGACAGAGGAAAAGGACATTGAGTATCTGGGGGGCAAATTATGAAGATAAATATATGGGGGAAACTAATGGAAGATAAGGGATATTTAGTAAAAATTTGTTACATAGATTTCTCTGGTGCTGTCTCTGGACTGATAAGGGTCTAGAGTTGTCTCTGGTGATTAACTTCTGTCTTTCTGGTAGAGAGGGGAGGGGAGACACCTTTACAAACTTATGTCCTGCTTAGACAAATAGGGGGAGGGTAGAGAGCTTTTTCTTAATTGTCTTTAGCTCAAAATAATCATTATGCCAAAGTGGCATATTCTGCTACAGTTTGGCAATCAAATTTGTTTTTAGGATGATAAGCTGCAAGATTTGTGGAGAAAGCACTAAAAGGAGAAAGGGAAGAAGTCCAGTCTGGAATTAAGATAATAATGCATCTATACTTTGTGTTTGTTTCTTAGGGACCATTCATTCTCAAGACTGCAAAGGCTAATGATGATTTTTGTGGGAAAATGAAACAAAGCAGGACTCCGTGGAGCCCTCCCCAGTACAAATCCTTTCTATGTCCCTGTTTCTTGTTTGTAGGAAATAGGTCTCATTCAGTCTCCTTGACCTTCCCTGAGTTCCAAAGGGTGGATTCAAACAGTTGTTAATCAGGAAAGGGAGGGAATGCAGCAACAAGGGAGAAGCAGTCAAGAAACAATAGTACAATCATGGGCAGGATCCTGGTTCCTCCGCAAGGAATATACATAACAATATCTTTGAATTCTTCTGCAGGAACTAAGGCCCCCACCCAGGTGAAGGATGGTAACTTCAGACTGGGTACAAGATTCCTGGAGCACCACCCTGTTACCTCACAACCAACAAATCAGAAGACAGTCACACACCCTGCAGCCCTCATCCCAGATTTTGTCTATAAAAACTCGTCCCCAAAAAACCATCAGGGACTTCCGGTTTTTTTTTTTTTTTGAGCATGAACTGCACATTCTCCTTGCTTGGCCTTGCAATAAACCTTTCTCTGCTCCAAATTCCAGCATTTAGGTTTGTTTGGCCTCACTGTGTGTTGGGCACATGAACTTGTGTTCGGTAACAAAAATATTCCCTTCCCAAAAGTGTTCATGGATTTAAAGATTATCTTGAAGACAGAGAAGCAGAAACCTGTGGGCTAAAATATAAAGCAAGAAAGAGAAATATTAAGTATTTTTAAATGTGTAGGAAAATTACAATGCAGACGGATAATGCTACTCAATGAATATGAGGCAGGAAGAGGGCAGGGCACAACCTTTAAAAGAACGACAGCCATTGAGGACATGACATAAACTGGTTAGAACCAACTAGGTCCAAGATGGCGGACGAGTCAACTTCCACTAGAACTTGATCCTCAGTATACACTCATTATAGTACATCAACAAGCTAAATGACATACTCACAGGCACCATGACAGTTCTGAGGCTGACCATAAAAGGCCAAAAAATGGGCATTGGCCCAATTCCTGGAAATCCCCACCCCTTCCCCAAAATAGCTGGAATATTCCTCCTACTCATTAGCCTATGAAATTACTCAAACCCGGAAAAAAACTGACAATCCCGTACCCTGGTGCCTCTTGCTTTCTGAGATGGCACACACTCTGTCTATGGAGTGTGTATCTCCCTGAATAAACCTTCTTTCACTTTATTGTGGCTTGTTCTTGAATTCTTTCCTACACAAAGCCAAGAACCTACACTTGGTGGCTATCCCAGGGACTCACCTGAGACCTGGGACGTGACTTTCCTCTCATGCCCCACTTTCTTTTCCTGCAACAAATGCAGCTGTTTAAGGCTGATTGAACAGATTCATGGATTGTTGCTTGGTGGAGCCCAGTGCTTAAAGCTATTTAGCCAACGTGAGCAGCAGGAATTGTCCTAGTACACTACTATAACTATTTGTATCTGCAAATTTTCTTCCCACACTGTATAATAAATTTTAGTCATGCACTTAACTTAGGTAATGGTTATAAAGCCATGGACCATGTGGTCCAGTCTCAGAGTTATAGACTTGGAACCAAAATATTGTTTCCAAATAACTAAACTTCTCTTCCTTCTATTTCTAGAATGCCACAAAAAGAACACAGGCCCAATGCATTGCCTCTTAAATCCCTTTCTGGTCTTGTTTCACACACTGTAGTTGCTCCCATGCTTCTTAATTCCAAAACTCTCTGAGACTCTTTCCCCTGACCCAGTCTGAGTACTATTTTTTTTTTTTTTTGTGGTTGTTTGGTTGGGTTTTTGTTTCTTTTTAATTCCCACCACTTTCCTTTTGAGTTTGCATCACAGAAGATCAGAGGAACAAATCTGGCAAAGGAAGATTCTCGGTAGACAGACAGGGTTGGGAAGAAACTAAGAGAGCAGTGGCAAATCCTCTTTAGCAAGCAGGAGGAGGGGAATGGCTGGGACCATTCATGCATGAGTGATTTACCTCTAACAGCAAATTGGGCCAGGGTGAAAAAAATATGAGAAAAGGGTATACTAAAGAAGAGGGAAAAGGTGAAATATGGGAAAAGTTGGAATATATAAGTCTGATCTTTGGTCTGATAAACTATGCCCCACTCTGGTTTTCACACTGGGTTAATGAGAGTGAAGATAGAGTCTGAGGTATCTATTACATTTTCTCTCAGACATTTGAATAGACTGTGATTTATTTTTCTTAAGTTCTTAGATGGGGAAATGGGTAAGGACAAGTTATAAGTAATACTGAAATAATAGTTAATATTTACTGAATGCTTACTAAGGGCCAGTCATTTTGGAAACATTATCTCATTTAGTTCTCACAGATACCTATGAGATATATTCTGTATTCTCTACTTTATAGGTATAGAATTTTAGAAAGTTTGAATAACTTGCTCAAGTTGGTGGAGCCAAAATTTGAACACAGGTGTTTTTAATCTAGAGTTCATAATTTAACAATTGGATTGAGAATGTGCTATAACATTTTCCTTCCACATTAAATCCCTAGAAGGGATGGAGGGGAGAGTAAGAGATTTTATAAAACACATTAAATTGAAGTTGTTGTCTTACCTCATGATACTTCCTCTGAATTTTTAGCTTTTATAAAAATGAGAAAAATTCTCATGAATATGAAAATTAGCTAATCTTAGAGAGAAAGATCTTTACTAATGGTTAATAGAATTAACTAGCAATAATAGCATCTATGGGAGGAAATGACTTTATTTTTCAAATAAACAAGTATGCTTTGAACACCAATTGTGCCCTATTTTGGAAGTCAAACAAGAAGTATAGGGCTTCCCTGGTGGCGCAGTGGTTGAGAATCTGCCAATGCAGGGGACACGGGTTCGAGCCCTGGTCTGGGAAGATCCCACATGCCATGGAGCAACTAGGCCCGTGAGCCACAATTACTGAGCCTGCGCGTCTGGAGCCTGTGCTCCGCAACAAGAGAGGCCGCGATAGTGAGAGGCCCGTGCACCGCGATGAAGAGTGGCCCCCACTTGCCGTAACTAGAGAAAGCCCTCACACAGAAACGAAGACCCAACACAGCCATAAATAAATAAATAAATAAATAAATAAATAAATAAATAAATTTTTAAAAAAGTATAAAACTTTGATCTTGTATGTGAAATAATTACCTGGGGTACATATCAAATGCTTGGTTTTACTCCAAGAAAACCTCAGAGTCTGGTTAAAGTGAAGTATTTTCAACATGTTTCTTAGGATAACAGCCCAGGTTTTAGGGCTCTTCCAAGTCATTTGGAGAAGGGACTGTCACAATAAGAACATTATCTTCAGGGCTATCTCATCAAATATTAATTTGCCCTTACAAATGTCAACTTTTCTTCTTATTGTAAAATACTAAATTAACCATCACATGCAACTCTCAGTACTCAATATATTACATTGGAAGTCATCTACAAATCAGAATGTACAGTTTGAAAGTGATTAATGAAGCATCACTTCATTATAAGACAACAATTTTTTCTATAGCCACACATTTTTGTTATTTTACAGTCTTGGGGTTTCTTGTGTATTTTTAATGGAATAATTTTACAAAATGAAAGGCTAAATCTTGGGAGTGACTCTTTGGTTTAGAAGGGAAAATTGGATCTTGCTAAAGTTGAGATGTATAGTCGTTAGTCCTACTGCAGTATATCTTGAAAAGACAACAGAATTACATCTCAAAATTTATATTGTTGTTCTGTATTATGTAAACTTGCCACATTCTGCATGGTGCCTGGAACATTCCAGAGAAGAAGGAAGCCAAAAATGATAACATTTTAATAACACTAAGTCATATGAATTTATTTTTGATACAGTTCACATGGGATGAAACACATAATCTTATTTGAGCTAATTGAAATCACATGCCAAAAATGGAAATATAGTCCATTGTCTTTAATATGTCCAGCTGCCATTTAATACCAAAAATATCTCACAATTAACTTGATTACTTATATATGGTATATTGTGTCTAGTGGCCATCAAATGGAATAACATATTTTAAAATGTTCTGTGAATTACAAAGCATCCTAAAATGTAAGTTTTCATAATAATAGCTATCTTTCACCAATGTATTTTTAAAAAATAACGTGGTACATATCTAATATTTTTTATTGTAAACCTCCATTTGGCTATTTTGTTAATGAATGATTCCAAATTATTGGCTCTGTCAAATCTATTGATGCTATAACTTTCAGAATAAAAATATGAAATGAAATAAACTAGACCTAAAGTTGAGACACTTCATTTTTTTTCTAGAAAAGTAGTAGTTAAAACTTAAGACAAAAACTGTTTAAAATGCATTTTATACATATTTAAAGATAATGCCTTAAGTAATTAATGCCTCATTTTGGTCTCTGCAAATATATGGAAGACAATGATAGGAAACTGTCGGCACTTGAGTCTTAATGTCATCATTTTCAGATCCAACTTCTAAACAATATAATCACTTCTAAGCACAACACACAGAAAATGGCACTAGTGGGCTAGGTCTTGACTGTATGCAACAAACAATGAAATTGACACCTTGGGCCTTAGATGGAGACAAGCACACTTTCATTGCTCTGAAATATGTCAAATTCTTATTAACCCAATTTAAATTTACAAGTCTGTTTCCAAACACAGTTAGGTTTGCCAGATTTCATGGCCCATATTTCTTTAACCCTGGCAGATAAGCCTATTTATCTTTCTCTTGCTTCACCCTCACCCACAGGTTTCTTCCAGTTCTACACTCTGGTTGAAGTCTTGTTGGCAGGGCATTCTGACCCTTGTGACCCAGTCCTGAACATCCTGACCTTAGTGATCTGACCTCTTTGTGAAGAGACTTTTCATCTTTGGATCCCAATCTTTCGGGACAGTCATGAGGCACTTCACAAATGAATTCTGATACCTGCTGATTTTACAACCCCTGGGTGAAAATCACTAGGGTCCAGGTGGGCAGTAGTTTTGCTCAATTAATAACACTCCACTGCGTCATTTTCTAATAGGAAGAACAGCTATATTGCTCTGAATGCAACTTCTGACTATTTGTAATTCTCCACTTACAGGAACTTCTCCTGTCCTTAAATTCAACGACTTAGTTAAAGGGGTAAGCAAACCCAGTGGGAAGTCCTCTTTGATGTGCAGGAGCTCAGATATGCAAAAGTCTTGATCAGCAAATGCTTGAAAAGTGCTGACTCTTCTCCCTTTTGGGATTGGCCGTTAACTCACTTCTAGGCTTCTCAAGTAAAGCTGTTTTTCTGGTTGCTTCAACTTCAGTCAATAAGTGGCTTTTCGTCAGCAAGTGTAAATAACACTCCAAAAAAATTGCCAAAGTGAACTCATTTAGCATCAGCTCATTAGAATGGTGTAAGGGACTGCCCTCTGGTATCCACATGGACTTCCTGGTTTACTGCAGTCTTTTATTTGTTCTCTCTGCCTTCAAGTCTCTTCCTGCTTCAGAAAGATCTTAGATACAACTTCATGAAAAATTTCCAATACTCACTTTATTTCATGACTCAAGAGCTTTCACTGGGATCCATGTCCCATCTTGGTGACTCTGCCTGTTGTTCAACTTCTTACCACCATTATGTCTCAGCATCGTTATTTTGTTCACCTCCTTCCATATACTTCAATGTTATTTATCTGCTCCTGGTATCATTGTTTCTTCCTTCAGTATTTTTTTTCTCCAGTCTATGACTTCTGTTTTCATTAACACTTTTAAATTTTAAAGGCCCCTTCCTCCAGAAACTTTGCTGGGGTTCCTACATCTGAACCATTGCTCTTCTAGTCATTATATCCTCAACATGGGTATATGAAATTTTACTCTATTATATTTAAGCTATTCTTAGTAATAATGACAATACTAGTAACAACTGTTTTCCAAGTCTTACTGCATTTCCTCACATATCACTTTTTATCATAGCAATAAGCCTCTAAGATAGATAGTATATTCATTTTATAGAGGAAAAACTGAAGCTTAAGGAAATTTCATAAGGTCACCTGGGTAGTGAGTACCAGGGCTGGATGTGAACACAGATTTGTCTAATAGCAGAACATAACCACTTAATTACTCTGTTATCCTCCTGGCCACTCAAACACCTAAGCCTTATTAAGCACTTATAGGGATCAGACTCCACAGTTAAGTGCTAGAGACAATAAAACCATAGTTCCTGCCTGCCTCTATGGATGTATTTGGAGCAAAGAGATAAATGGTAAAATGTGCAGAACTGCCTTGAGTAAATAAGGAGAACTCACCAGAAGAAGTGACAGAGTTAAATCTGAAGTGGGGAGGAAGGAGCTTGCCAGGCTGACAAAGAAGGACTGACTTTCCAGGTGGAAGGAGGTATAGGTACCAAGGTGGAGAAACCAGAAGGATCTTGATGCACTTGAGAATGCAGTCCCCCAGGTCAGGATTAGTTGGAGAGGAGGTTTCAGAGGCTGGGAGGCTCATATCCCAAAGGACTTGTATAAAAAGGCGGAGGAGGTTGGAATTTATCCTCTAACGGTTGGCTTTATCATCCATTCTCCCTGCATGATTTTCCCTCCTGATTGAATCCAAAAGGTTTTGATGACAGGGTCATTATCTCAATTGTTTGTATTCCCACACTGATGTTCCTCCAGGCAGAAAGGGACTCATCTGTCCTTTGGAGGCCTTGGATTTCTTGCTGTTTTTTCTTCGTGTAGACCTGGAACTGTCAGGAAGCAGTGAATACCCTTATTCTGGGAAGTGTGGGTCCTGAACCTGTGGAGTCCCTATTCCCTATTCCTAAAGAAGTTAAGTGGCTATTGTTCAAAGGGTGTGATGCTTATGGAACCTGTATTAACGTTGTGATCAGGAGTAAAAAGAGAGGCCCAACAGTGGCTTTAATATAGGGAATTGGCCTAGAGAAGATAAAACAGAAACACATAGTAAGAAATAGAAGTGGAGTGTAGGGAAGGGAGGGCATCATAATCAACACTTATCAGCTTTGCCTTGATGAGGAGCCCTGTTTTTATTACCATGAAAATAAGATCACTCCTCTGCACTGTCACTGGGAAAAAAAAAAAAAAAAAAAGACTTCAAGTAGAAGGTGATCTAAGTTTTTAAAAGTGAGAAAACAATCAGAAAAAATTTCAGGAGTTGAATCAGTAATTCTGTGAAGGGAAGTTTCATGTGAGTGTGTTTTTACATCCATAAGAGAGGTATTATCCCTTCTTGCTAATGAAAAAGATGGGCGGTCTTAAAGCTATTTATGGCTATGCAGTTTGGGCCCCTGCTGTTGTAATTGTGAGAAGGGATTGTTTAGTGCTCTGTGTTCTGTAGGGGATTATTAAAAGGACCTAGAAAAGATGGAATTTGTAGCATTCTAGAATGCACCCTGACCATCCATCTTGCATGGGATGAAGTGGGTTTTGGTATTCAACCTCCTGGAAGGCTTGATGTAGAAAATGTGCCAATTGTCCTCTTTTACTTTAGAGTTTCAAAACAGTTCTATTTAGTGATCCAAACTTGGTAGATGGGAAAAGAGGGAATTGATGTTCTAAATCATAGAAAAATAAAACAGCTATGTAGAATTTCTTCAATGACAAAATCATATACAAAGGCTTAAACTTCAATAAATGAAAGTATGGAAAGCAAATGTTTAAAAGATATAATCTGTTTGAATTCAAATACTTATTCTACGTCTCAGTACTGGTGTGACCTTGGGAAAAGGCCTCTGTTTCTTCATCTATAAAAGAGCGGTAAACATGGCAACTACCTCATGGGTTCTTGTGAGAATTAAACACATTATATGCATAAAGCACTTGGAACACATGACGTCCTCACTAAATGTTAACAATTATTTTTATTCCTTTTAAGTTTATAAATCTCTTTCAAGAGTATAAAGATTTACCAAAGAGATGTCATTTGAGTGTGTTATACAATTGTTTTCAAGATAGTTAAGATGATAATTTGAACAGATTTATGTATTTAATTTTTTAGTAACTGTAGACATTGGTACCAGGTGTTTGAATCTCTCTCTCTCTTTATGTGTGTATATATATGTATGAATATATCTGTATTCTTCTGCTTCCTGTCTTACCCCCAATGCAAACTGTAGCATGTATAAAAAGGGAGGAGGGGGCTGACCACTGCACTGCTAAAATTTAACACGCACACACACGCACACACATTCTAAAACATTTCTCAGCACATGGCACTCTTCCCATCATCCTTACTTTCCCTGCACCTATAGACTCAGGAAAAACTGGGGCTAGGGAACCCTTCACTTTTGACTTACTGCCTAAAGTTTGAGAATAAATGTTCTAGAATCTTAAGTAAGGTTTAACTAATGTTAAGTAACCAAAGTTTCATAAGCTCTGTTTATAATATCTGTTAGCATTTAAACACGCAGACTGCAAATTCCAATTCTTTACAGTAAATTATTTTTTTTTCTTTTAATTGGACTCTTTTGGTGGCAGATGGAACGCCAGTGTCAAAAAAAGCAATAAGTCATGTCTCCAGGCTTCATCCTTAAGACCTTTCCACCAGGCTCATCAGGACTGTGCACTGTTGATCCAATCAACAGGAAATAGGACATGCTCATTTTCCTATTAAAGGCCCAAAGACAATGTGTCTTGTTATCTGGCAGAGGCAGATTCCTGTGCTGGGTTTAATTTCTGTATTTCTGCATGATTTGCCTCTGGGTCACCTCCTCTTAAAATGTCCCAAGGATGAATATTTGCCTCAAGGTCCTCTACTAGTGCCTCCAGCAGGAACCTCAGCCCTCTAAACAGGGCACTTTCCACAGACACCGCCAACTTCAGAAGGAGCTGCTTTTATATGTCTCATGAATATGGTCTCCCTGCTTCAAGCTCTCCTCTCTGACCTTTGTCCTCTTTAGTGGAGTTCAATTGTCTCCCACGTATATTTAAGCTAATGATAGAAGTGTTAAGCAAAAGGTGAAAAAAGGGGCAACTGGATTCATCATGAAAATGTACTGTGCCATAAAAAACTCCATACACCAAGATGCTGTTCACAGTGGGTAGTAAATTTACGAAACTCATTGCCTCAAGATATTATATGGGCAATTATATATAAATAGGTTCAAGAAGGACTATGGCAGGTTATTTAACAAAATTGGGATGCCAGAGGTAGGAGCGACAAGCTCATCCCTTACCTTCGGGAGCATTGTGGAGGCTGGTGAACATTGCTTAGTGCCCCAGTCGGACAGGCGCTCAACTGGGGTGTATTAGTTTCCTGTGGCTGCTATAACAAATTACTGCAAACTGGGTGGCTTAAAAACAACAGAAATTTATTCTCTCACACTCTGGAGGCCAAAAGTCTGAAATCCAAGGGTTTGCAGGTACACTTCCTCCAGGGGCGCTGGGGAAGAATCAAGTCCTCTTCCAGCTTCCCATGCCTACCCTGGTACTCTCATCTCTGCTTCTGTTTTCACAACACCTTCTCACCTGTGTGTCTGTCTTATAAAGATATATACAATTATATTTATAATCCAGGATAAGCTCCTCCTCTATGATTCTTCAATACATCTTTTGCCATATAAGGCAATACTCACTCTTTTGCCGTATTATGTAATATTCACAGGTCCCAGGGATTAGGAGGTGGACATATCTTCTTGGGAGTCACCGCAGGGAGGGATCATCATTCTAAGTGCACTAGGGTTTGTATTATTCCTCCTTTTTTTCAAGAGTCAGAGGGCTACTCCAGCCTAATCACTTAATTCTGATCACGAGACTACCAACTGTAACTTTCTTAATTTCTGCATTCCATACATCATTACTGAGCACTAGTTCTGCTGGATATTTGAAAGAAAGCAAGAGTAGCCAAATATGTTTGAGAAACAGTAAATATAGAACAACTTCAATGAGACTTCTCAGAGGCTATGTCTATCGTCTTTATGATGTTCTAAAAAGACCATACACTAGGCTCATTTTCCAGACTCTTTTAACTACAAAGTGTATGTTCCCTAGCTTTGAGAAACTATGCTCTAACATTAATACTTTTAAGAGTAACACTCAATCAAACTCCATTGTTGTTTTTCCTGTGAGGACCAAATGTAGGTCCATGGTGCTCCCTGTCATATTTACAGGTTATAATTTTCTCATAATTACTTGAATTATTACAAGAGAAGCCTAGTTGTTCTCTGACTTAACAAGTTCCCTCTGGATTTGAGCAGATTTTCTTTCTTTTGGATTTACATGAGAGTCAATGACTTTCTCTAGAGCCATCCAGCTACTATAATCTAAACATATATACAGTCCAAGGAAAACTACATAAGCTTCTGTGATTTTGCTGGCTCACTCTGGGTAGAAAGTGAACACTGCCTTCAAGAAACTCCTATGTGCTCATCTTGACTCTTTCATGTCAGGCTGCCAAATTTATATCTTTTAGAGACTGAGCAGATCTTAAAAAGAACACTACACCTATTTCCTTAACATCTTTTCATTTTTCTCTTGGACTCAGGTAAGAGAAGAGGAATGTTATTATATCACAATAGGTTGATATATTTTAAAGTCTTTGAATGATCTTTTATTTTTAAAAGTTTTTTTTTTTTTAAATAAATGCTTTTATATTTTCTTCACCTGGTCACTCAATAAATATTTATTGAGTCTTCTGATGTGCCAGCTCCTGTGTAGATTTGGGATGGGGAAGGAGCATGAATCTGGATGACACTGTTCCTGCCTTAAATGCACTCTCAGTTTAGTGGAAGGCATGCAGTGTGAGAAAAATCTATCTATTATGAAATACGTTTGAACAGCAGTGTGAGAAACATGGGATAGCAGTGAAGAGGAGAGAAAGACAAACTCTGCTTGGGAAAGTTTTCCAACAGTAACATTTACACTGGGTTTTGAAGAATGGATAGAAGTTTATTTACTGTGGGAAAGTATACTCCAGGATGGAAAAAACAACAAATGTAGGGGAACAAAATCAGAACTGTATCTGGTGTACTTGGGGACTGGTGAGAAGTATAGAGTTACTAGGCAGAGGTAAAAAGGGATATAAGACTGGAAAGAGAGAGGTTGAAGACATAGGCTTGTGTCCAATTGGGGAGGATTCTGAATTTGCCCTGCCAGGAAGCTTGGACATTCTTGTACAGGAAATTGGGAACCTTTGAAGGGTTTCATACAAAGGGGTGACATGATGAGATTTTGATTTTAGAAAGATAATTCTGGAAGTCAGGAGACATGGAAGATTTCTCTTTAAGGGAAGAACCTGTTAGATTACTAGTAAGGAAACAATAATGATCTGTTTAAAAGGTGAAGAGGGCCAGAACTAAGGCAGTGGCATCTGAGATTGAAGTAGCATGATTTATTGACAATTTGATTGATTGTCCAGGGAATGAGGGAGGGGCTGATGTTGACTCCAAGGCTCTTGTTTTGTTGGGTCGGGTGGGCGGAGAGCGAAGATAAGAAGCAGGACAAGCAAGAACAGGAGTTGCTTTGGGGTGGATTTGCGGGTGGGAGTGGGTTGGGAAGGACTAGGTTGTAAATAGGGAGGGAGATACTCAATCATCTGCGGCAGAGACTGGGGGTTGCCTCGCTCAGCCTCCATATCACCCAGTTTCAGTGTGACCTGCTGTCCTATATCCTATGCTACTACAACGCAGTACTGCTCAAGATCTGCATTTCCCAGCTCCCCACCCCACCGTGGCCGCCCATCGCATATCCACTCCTGAGATCTGGAAGGTGGAGGTGGACGTCCCAAGGCGGATACCACGCTCCTGTTACTTCAGCTGTTGCCACTGGTAAGCGTGACCTTGGGTGTTTGTTTCTTCTGTGGCAGCTGCAGTAGGGTTTCCAGTGTCCAGTCTTCAGCTTGACAGTGTTGAAAGGCAGCGTCAAGGACACTCATTTTGCTGGCAGAGGTTGCAGAAGAGGTGGCATGGTGGTTCCGGAGCTAGCAGCCTCCTGCTTCTCTAGTCTCCTGATTAGGACAGAGGCAGTGTCTCCCATGGAAGTAGTTCCAGAGTATTGTGCCTCGGAACTCAGTGTAGGGCTTATTCCTCTAGCCTTTCCACAATTCTTTTTTTTTTTTGGCCATGCCACGCAGCTTGCAGGATCTCAGTTCCCCCACCAGAGGTCGAACCCAGGCCCTTGGCAGTGAAAGTGCAGAGTCCTAACCAATGGACCGCCAGGGAATTCCTTTTCCACAGTTCTTAAAGCACCAAAATCTTCTCTTCTTAGCCTAGCTGGAATGGTTTCAGTTTCCTATATCTGATCCCTGACCAATTCACCTTCAAATGGAAAAAAAAAAATTGTATTAGAGAATTCTTTAAATATTGTTCTCTTTATAAAATCATTAAGTATGTGTGACTTTATGTATATTTGGCTACTACTGACACTGAGATTATGAAGGACAATCTTCATAAACTCCATTGTGAGATTATGAAGGACACGACCTTGTCATAAACACCTTTGAATGCCCAGTGCCTAGAACAGCGCTTTGCACTTGGTGGTGGCCAATAAATTTGTTAGGTTTCATTGCATTTAATTGAATTGACTGAACAATTTGTGCTTCTCCTAATAGTGTCATATAATACATTTGGCAATCTCCCTAACTCTGATAGTTGTTTTATATGATAAATTGCCCATATTGTTAGTATCTAAAAATGCTTTGATCTTAAATTTCTTCAGAATTCTCAAATACATGCCATCTGGCTTCAGTGACTTACGGAAATTTAATGTCTTGAGTTGTATTCACCACCTGTTATTTCTCTTTTTATATTTATGCTAGTGAATCATATTTGCTTTCAATGAAAAGTAATTCTTTAGTAAAAATTCTACATTTCTCCTGTCAGGGATGATCACAGATTGAGTAACACAGAGAAACAATTCAACCTTCCTTAATCCGTAACTACTCCTGCCCTCTCCAGGGAGGATGTGATTACATTTTGAATTCTTCAGCAATCACCAGACAGGGATCACTTTCAATCATCAGACTATTCTTGTAGAGGAGTGGTTTTTCTCCTCCATATTTTATCTGAATTTGGTAGTCTTCGTCTCTCTTGCATTTCAGCAGTATTCATATTTAGTGTTCTATGCCAATGTTACTGTCTCTTCCATATGTTGTATTTCTTCTTATGGACACTTATGATTTTAATACTTTCAATGGTATGGGGTCTTCAAAAGGTTCCCTATGCATTCCTGTATAATAAATCAACTAGAGGACGTATGAGGTTGGGGCATAGATACTCCTTCCTGTACCTATCAGGATACCTTTGGTACCAACTCAAACTGGCTAAAGGATAAGTGGAGTAGTAGTACTGAGAGAAGCCTTCAGGTATAGTTTAAATAGAATACTCGTTCCATTTCTTTGTGATTTTCCTGGTTCTGCCTCCTTTGTGTTGGCTTCATATATAGGCTGGCTTTTCCATAGTTGCAAGACAGCCATCAACAATAACAGGAGCTGTATGCTGGTACGCTGCCTGGTCACATCCATTGAACAAAATTCCTAAGCTTTGCTCTCTCATGGGACCACCCTTTAATAGGGAGGATGAGTTCATCTCTGGAACAACTGCATGAGCTGTACTTCATGAGTATTATCCAATGAGGGAAATTTGAATGGATTTGGGGAAGGAAACTATGACATCTCTTCTTCTTATGACCCAGTTTACCATGGTCTGAATTAGACTCCAGGGGGTCAATTGGGCAATTTCCCCACGTCCTTAAGGTCAGAATAACTTTTAGTATATATTGTTGCATCATCTTTACTGTATACATTTTTCCTGTTTCCTTGGTTAACAGTGCAAAGCTTAAGGGCAGATTTTATCTCTTTTATCCCTTTATTATTGATGCTGACCAGTTATTACAGGAGTCTCCTCACTGTAGGAAGCCAATACATGTTCATTCTCTATCTATATGTCATTCTGATTAAGTGGACTTAGAATAATGTAACTTTTAGATTTATATAATTCTTTTTTTTTTTTTTTGGCTGCATCATGCAGCATGTGGGATCTTAGTTCCCCGACCATGGATCGAATCTGCGCTCCTTGCAGTGGAAGCATGGAGTCTGAACCACTGGACCGCCAGGGAAGTCCCTGTAAAATTCTTGACTTAGGCTTTGCCTCTTGGGTCATACTGAGCCAGAACTAGGTAATCAGTCAATTATTAAACACATATTAAGTCCTACTGTATGCCAGGTATTTGGTGGGTGCTTGGATGGAGGAGATAGCAAGGAGTTTAAAACAGGTAGTATCTCATTAAAATATGTTAAGGCAAAGGTAAAGGGAAGATAGCTATCTCTCAGGTCTGCACGTCTTCTCCTATCACTTTTGGAATTCTCCTTACTCTCTGGTGCTCTTCCCAGGTTCTCAGTGCTACTGTGTGTGTTGCCTCACGTCTTTGGCTTTCTACTGCTGCAGCTCACCAGCTCTGGGAGGGGTCCTCTATCTGTTCATCAAACCATTATGAAACACCTATGAGGATCTCAGGATGAACTGAAGTGCACGACTTGCCTTTGGGACTCCACAGTCTAGTGAAAGGTTTACATGCAAATAGTAATGTGGTGTGTGCCAGGATAACACAGATAACATCAGAGCTAATCCAAGCTCCCAGAACAGGGAAGTCAAGGAAGTTTTCCCTGAGACAGTGATTCTTATGAACTGAAAAAAAAAGAAGAGTCAAATTCAGCCAGGTGAAAAGGCATTGCCTCAGAGGGAGCAACATGGCCAGAGGTCATGTGAAAGACCCTAGATGTTAAGGTAGTATTGTACTGTATAGTAGAGTATAAATACATTTCTTTTTTATTTTCCCCCAATTTTTTTCCTTATGATGAGAACTTTTAAGATCTACTCTCTTAGCAACTTTCAAATAGACAATCCAGTATTATTAACTGTAGTCACATGCTGTACATTACATCCCAATGACTTATTTACTTTATAATTGGAAATTTGTGCCTTTAGACCCCCGTTCACCCATTTCACCAACCCCCCAAACCCCGCTTCTGGCAACCACCAACCAATCAGTTCTCAGTATCTATGATTTTTTTTTTTCTTACATTCCACATATAAGTGAGATCACATGGTATTTGTCTAATACTGATACATTTCTCTACCTGGATCATTTAATGTATGTGAGAAGTTGATAAGAACAGCTTCATTTTTCATGTTCTGATTCAAAGGTTCTGGCTAAAGTTTTGGTGATTCTTAAATCACTAGATGACCCCAAGGAGAACAATTTTTGTAATGAATATATGAGACAGTGGTAATCAAAAAAAAAAAAAAAAAAAAGCTTGGGAGTATCTTTCTGCTCAGTAGGAAGAGGAACTTTGTCTCTAGAGCCAGACCTACATGAGAGGAAGTCGATTAAAGCAACTCCTTGCCTGGAGTGACTGGAGAGGATCTCTCAGCAAAACATCTTCCCAGTGGGGTCTCTGTTCCTTTCTATCTGGCCACAAATTCTCAACAGTTAACTCACTATGTGGTGAGGTCAATAAAAGTGGGGCATCCTCTTGTATAGACAGTCTTGGTGATAATGCAGCCCAACCTGAAGAGCACATTAGCCTAGATTAGCTTATTATCTTTGAGATGAACTTCAGAACCATTTCCGTTCAGTGGAGGAAAGAGGATGAGATCACAGGGTACAAGGCGAGGCAGGGCTGGGAGAGCAGCAGCTAGGCACCCCAGGAGGAAAAACTCATTCAGATGGTGTCAGTTTTGCTGTCTCTCCTGTGGTTGCTTGCATCCTGAGGTCCTGACTTCTCTTTTCCTACTTTGAGTTCTTTCTCTGTTGTGGCAGGCAGAGTAATGTGGCTTCTCCTCCAAGACGTCCTCATTCTCGTTCCTAGAACCTGTGACTGTGTTTCCTTACGTGGCAAAAGGGACGTTGTGAATGCGACTTAAGTTGAGGATTTTCAGATGGAGGATTATCCTGGATTTTCTGGGTGAACTCAATGTAATTACAAGTGTCCTTATAAGTGAAAGAGGGAGGTAGGCAAGTCAGAGAAGGAGAGCTGTTGACAGAGGCAGAAATGTGACACAGCCAGGATCCAGGGAATGTGGGCAGCCTATAGAAGCTGGAAAAGTCTCCCTTAGAACCTTTAGAAAGAACGTAGTTCTGCCAGCACCTCGATTTTAGCTCCATAAGACCTATTACAGACTTCTTACCTCCAGAACTGTAAGAGAATAAATGTATGTTGTTATAAGTCACTAAGTTTGTGGTAGTTTGTTACAGCAGCTGTAGGAAGTGAATACAACTCTCTTCACTTGATACCTGTGACCCATGAGGCCACCCCCTTCCCCTATCCACCACCATCCTCCACCATCAAGTCTGTTCAGAGTCTCTGATTCAGTGGTTGATGCTGGGATACTGTCTAAGGGTCAAACCTGTACCAGAGCTAGAAGTGGAATGCAAGCGACATCTCAAGAAAAAGTAAGAGGAACAGAGGGCCTGTGGTCATCAAGTCTAAGGCACACCACCAGCAAAGTATCAGAAGGAAGGGGAGGAGCATCGCCAGGAAAGAACACTAACCGCTGCGTGCAGGAATGGAGAAGCTAGGATAGGGTGTGGGGCACGGACAGCCAAGAACATTTCAGTGTGACCGAGGGAAGTGTTTTTTGTTGGGTTCCACAACCTTTGACCCAATTATGAAGGCACAGGGATATTATCCCTCAGTGTTGTAACATCTTTAGGTAATGCTTTCAACAAACAGAAAATGAAAAGGCTCAAGAAATGAGAGCTTCAGGAAACAATTATGTCTATATATATACACAAATATATTTTTGTTTTAATAATTGATGGAGGCTCACATTATACCCCAAAGCGCCTATTGAAATATATTTTTAAAACTTTACTTCCCATTTGAAGATGACACAGACCTAAACTCTACAAAAGATCAGCTAAAATGACTTGAATTAGTCCCATCAATACTGTAAAGTATTCTCTTTTGCTTTTTAAAAATATGTGTTTTGATTTTTAAAAAATGTCTTTTGATTTTAAAGCCTTTCTCAAGGGTGTACAATAATATATCATTTTTAAAGAACTTTTACCTTCATTAGCTCCTCACTACCACCTTAAAATGTAGCTTGGGAAAGCACGATTGTCACCATTTTGCAGGAAACTGAGGTCCAGAGAGGTTACGTGACTTGCCGGAAGACATAAACTTGTGGGGTGGTGAAACTTAAATTGTAACAGATATTATTACCTATTATTACCTCATTAAATCCTCACAGCATGAGATGAAGCAGTAAGTGGTATATTATTTCATTTTAGTATTGGGGAAGTTAAAGCCAAATTGGTGAAGCAGCGTTGCTAGCAAAATACAGCAACGTGGAAGAGTCTGTATCTAACTGCCTTTTTCATTCCTAAGTACCTGAGATGTCAAAGTTTTTCTTCCCTTTTAAGACACAGTTTGTAAGATGCCTCCTCTCTTCTTCTGGAACTAAATCCCGATTAAAATGCTGATAGAGGATTCAGAAAGGGAGTTCAGTGGCCTCTCCTCAGCTGAAAGGCCCACAAAATTACCAAGGAGACAGGCTCTGGGACATCGCCTGGATGATCCTTCCCCTGATTAATTGCACTAACTGCCGTGTCCCTTTCACAAGCACTGACTCTGCAGATGATGGGAGTTTCTGAAGTCATTCAGAACACGGTCAAGTGAGGAGGTGGGAGTGAGGCCTGAGGGAGACAGTAAGCACGGATGACGCTTTGTGTCAAAAACTGGAAGGGAAAGATTCCACTAGTTCACAGGCAGTTGTTCCTTGGGTGACCACAGATCCTATTAAAAAGAATATCAATTCAAGAAGCCAGTTCTTCCTCAAGCCCTCAAGAGAAAATGGAGGGACCCCCATATGGCGCCACCTCAGCACTTAACGAAGCACATTCCTTGGAACACTGGTCCTGCTAGGGGGCCTGGGGAAGGGAATCCTGTGGTAAAATAGGTTAAAAAATTCTACCACTATTTCCTCACTGTTTAGATTCCAAAATGTACCAAAATATGTTAAAAGCTTTGTTTTGCTGTGAAGAAACCTTTTCCAAACTTACTGAATCATCGAACACCCACCCGCTGCCGCCATATAAAAACAAATATAAACATAATGTGGGAAACTTTTCCTTAATTCATCATTAGGGTTTTTTACTCTAAAAAAATTTTTTTAGTAGGATTTCAGGAGAAAGATGATAAGGCAAAAAGGAGAAGGGGTGAGATTCTTGAGATTCTATTGCTCCCTAGGAATGAAAATCATAAAATGTCTTCAGGCCTTACACTGTCAGTCTGTAAGATACGTAGCATTTGCTTCAACTCACAGTGTTGAGAATTTTGAAGTTCTAATCAAACTTTACTGAAGTGATGTAAAATTAAACAAACCATCAAAACACTTTAAGCCATTGAGAAGGAAAGTGAGACAAGATTATTTTTCAGAAAGGACTTTAGTAAACAGTATCTAATACTTCGCACGCTTAAAAAACCAGATCAGATAATCGCTTAAAAGACCAGATCAGATAATCAACAAGGACCTACTGTATAGCACAGGGAACTCTACTCAATATTCTGCAATAACCTATATGGGAAAAGAATCTGAAAAAGAATGGATATATGTATAACTGAACCACTCTGCTGTAGACCTGAAATTAACATGACATTGTAAATCAACTATACCCCAATATAAAATAAAAATTAAATTAAAAAAAATAAAAGGCCAGATCATAGTAGTCTTCATGTTTTCTTCAAATCTTTGGTGGAAGTTAGCATTTTAATCCCCTGCATTATGTTGGGTATAGAATTTAGAGAGACAACCGGCATTTTTTAATAGCTTAAAAAAGACCCCTGAAGGACGAATGATGTGAAAACCATGAGAATATAGACAGTTTGTTTTCTCACAACCTAAATACATTGAGTTTCTTTGCAAAGGCCAGTCTCATGAGAGAAGCAAAAATGTATTTACTTAACTGCTATATATAGGATAACATGGAAAATATATTTCTTGGGATACTGAGCTGCCTGCCAAAGATTGTCTGCATATGTCTACTATTATTCAAATTAGGTAGTTTAAAAAATAACAAGTAGTTTAGAAGAACAAGTAATTCAGTAAGATTATACTCTTAATTTACATCTTTTGATACTTTCCTCCCATCTCATTTGCTGGGGGTTAAGGAAGGCATGGTGTGTGAAGAAAGCTTGTGTATACTTTATTGTTTTTGAAAGACTACTTTATTCGTTAGATATTTTAACACCCACCCTTAATTAATACTAGATAGAAATATGCAATAAACACATCCATATTTGCCTTGTATTATGTTGAAGTATTTAAAATAAACCCTTTGAGACACAGACTCAGAAAGTTTGAGGGTAATATTTTTGTTCAGGCTTAATCATAGAAAAGTAATATAGAATGTGTTAATTCAAACTTTTCTTTTCAACTTCTAGTGCTTCCCAATTGCTAACAGGATGAAATGAGAATCCCATGCCTTTCCATTTAAGATCCACCACAATCTGTTTTCTTCCTTAGTTCCCGTGCGTCTGAAGGATCTAATCTTTGTTCCAGCCAGCATCCCTGGGACATATATTCCTCCTGTCTCCACTGCTGTGCCCATGCCTCTCTTCTCCAATCTCACCTCTAGCCATCTGAAATCCATTACTATTATTAGAGGTCAAAACATTTGCCCCAGGTCACCAAGCAAGGAATGGAAAAAGCTACAATTCAAAACCAGACACTGGTTTGTAGAGCCCATAGTCAACCACTCCACTGAATTTCTGAAATGTTAAAAGGGTTTTTAGCATTTCTAAAATGCTGAAATGCTAATAGATCTGGACTTGAATCCTCGTTCTGTGTTTCCGATCTGGGTGACTTTGAGGTAGATATTTGATGTCTCTCATCATTATAAAACAGGAATTATAATAAACCTTCACACAAAGATTCCTGAAAAGGTTAAATAAGATGATTAGCAATTGGTTCAGTCCTTGGTCTGGACTGTAGTGAGTACCCAGAAAATGTCAGCAGTTATTTTTACATCCTTATAGTGTCATATATGTATATATTGATGTTATATAGTTATATATATATCAAGTTCCTTCCTTCCTTCCTTCCTCCCTCCCTCCCTCTCTCTCTCTCTTTCTTTCTTTCTTTCTTTCTTCCTTCCTTCCTTCCTTCCTTCCTTCCTTTCTTCCTTTCTTCTTTCTTTCTTTCTTTCTTTCTTCCTTCCTTCCTTCCTTCCTTCCTTCTTTCCTTCCTTCCTTTCTTTCTTTCTTCCTTCCTTCCTTCCTTCCTCCCTCCCTCCCTCTCTCTCTCTCTCTTTCTTTCTTTCTTTCTTCCTTCCTTCCGTCCTTCCTTTCTTCCTTTCTTCTTTCTTTCTTTCTTTCTTTCTTTCCTTTCTTCCTTCCTTCCTTCCTTTCTTTCTTCCTTCCTTCCTTCCTTCCTTCCTCCCTCCCTCTCTCTCTCTCTTTCTTTCTTTCTTTCTTCCTTCCTTCCTTCCTTTCTTCCTTTCTTCTTTCTTTCTTTCTTTCTTCCTTCCTTCCTACCTTCTTTCCTTCCTTCCTTTCTTTCTTTCTTCCTTCCTTCCTTCCTTCCTTCCTTTCTCCCTCCCTCTCTCTCTCTTTCTTTCTTTCTTTCTTTCTTTCTTCCTTCCTTCCTTCCTTCCTTCCTTCCTTTCTTCCTTTCTTCTTTCTTTCTTTCTTTCTTTCCTTTCTTCCTTCCTTCCTTCCTTTCTTCCTTCCTTCCTTCCTTCCTTCCTTCCTTCCTTCCTTCCTTCCTTTCTCCCTCTCTCTCTCTCTCTTCCTTTCTTTCTTTCTTTCTTTCTTTCTTTCTTTCTTTCTTTCTTTCTTTCTTTCTTTCTTTCTCTTCTTTCTTCTTCCCTCCCCAACAGATTGTATGAATCTTGAAGGGCAGAAAAAATTTTTATGCATTTTGTTAAATCTGCCTAGACTTCCAAGAACAGTTCTTGAACTTGACGGGTGCTAAATATGTATTTTTGATTGATTGGTATTTAATTGTCCTTTATTCTTTGTGTTAAAAGTTTCTGGTTGCATATTAAGAACACTACCATTAAAGACTTATGTAATATAATAGCTACTTATCCTGTTATAGAATGGATACTTCTCAATAAAATAGATATTTTAAGTAATCCTTTGGTATTTAGTTAACATTCAGTAAATATTTTTAAATGTATCTTTCTTTGACAAATAAGGTAGCCTAACAGTTTTTATGTTTTAGACCTTCAATCTTTTTTTATGCCACAGGAAGTGTTTTGTTAATATTTTCTCCTAGCAGAGCTGGTATGGTAAATTAATTTAGTATTCACATGGATAGATACCACATGCACTTTTCTAAGGGTTTCACTATCCTTTAGCTTTAGCTAATGGGCACTTAAAGTTTTGCTGATTTTTCCCCAAAGACTCATAGTCGTCTATAACATTCTTGAATAATTGGGTTTTAAGTGGAAATTAACAGGGTTGACTACTTGCAGAAATATTTGTATTAGTTTAAATTTGAAATTTGTATAACCCTTAAGATATCAAGTTTTGAAATTCTCCTCTAAAAAGTTGAAAGTTAATATGTGACTTTCATATTATTTCATTTCATAAAATGACTTGGGTTTTATTATTAGAAGTTATTTATAGAAGTCCTACTTTATAAAAATACTATTCGGTATCACTGTAGTTTTTACATTAAAACAATTACAACAACAACACCTGGAACCTAAAAACTGCTGCCAGAATAAATAACATGTATCACTAAGACTTTTCAAGAGGCTTTAAGATATGCTCATTTCAAAGTCACCCCTTCATATCCCCTCTAAAGCCATTTCCCTTTCTTTAGATCAGCATGTCCATGTTGACATTGATTGTCTAAGAATAGGCTGACAATCATTTGTAAAATATAGTCTTTCATGTATTCAACTTTTTAAAAATCTAAGTCAGGATTTCCTGCAGTGGTGACTGGCTTTGGGTAGAGAGGGATTGGACTGTTTCCCCACCATGTAGCCCTTCTCCACTCTGGGAGTGTTTCTAGCTAATGGTAGGTGAATGAATGACGGTGGGTGGGAGAGAGAAGGCAGGAGAATATTTCCAACTAATGTCTACCAATTCACAGGAAATATATATTTTTTCTCTTCTTTGTTTTAGGAGGAATGGCCCACCAGACTCCAAGAACAAAATATCAGTAACCACATATTTGTCATCTCTTATATCATCTTCTCTAATACCCACAGCAACCCTTGTGAATTTGTTATGATTACCCTCATTTTACAGATGATGAAACTAAAACTAAAAGAAGTTAGTTTACGAAGATCACACATGAGTCAATGAAAAAATTATGACTTTAACGGTGGTCTTTGACTTTAAGAGTGATGTCCTTTCTACTCTGCATATTACCTGAGCTTGTCCATAGAAGTGGAAAATAAAACCATTGGAAAATTAATGGATACATCCTTAATGGTATTAATCATTGTAATTGTGCTACATTATAATAATGTCATAACAGACAAGCAGAGTACCTAAATGGCTGAAGTTAGCATGACTTCTAAACATAGCCATGCTTAGTATTTTTGGCACTTGGAGGGAAGAAAAAAAAAAACAAAGCAGATTAAGAAGCTCCTAAGATTTCTTTCTGGGTCTGTCACTCACTGTCTGAATTTGGGAAACTGAAGGCTACAAAATTTCATTTTTCCACCTTCTTATCAGAGCCTAGTGATTGTAAAGTCTATGCATTGCAAAGTAAGCTGGATCATGGGCTCAATTCTTTTAGGACAGCTTAGTTAAATCAGAGAGCACTTGCCTGCACCCATTACTCAGTTTTAGCTAAGGATCTTTCTTTTTAGTGTTCTGGTAGTGTTTTTCTCTTAATCCATAAGGAAAGTGAAAATGTCCAGACTTTGTGGAGAACAGGTCAACCAGAGTTGTTGCTAAGAAAGATCAGAAAGAGGTTTGCTTTGACAAATTAACGTCTCGATTTCTGCGCCTCCACCCTCCTCCCTACACACACGTAAGTCCTCCTTGGTCTCCCTTTTCTAGATCCTTTAATGAGAACTAGAGCCTTCCTCTTGTTCTTTAAACACTGCGCCGAAGCATCCAAAAATTCTTTCAATTCCCAAACTATTTTAACTTCAAAGAAACATCCCCATCCCTTAATATAGACCAAGATTCACCATACATTTTTGGTAAAGAGCCAGATAGTAAATGTTTTCACCTCTGGGGGCCAGATGGTCTCTGTCACAAATACTCAATATGCAAATTTTAGTATGAAAGCAGTCACAAGCAATATGTAAACAAATGAGCATAGCTATGTTTCTTTCTTTTCTTTTTTTTTTTGGCTGTGTTTCAATAAAACTTTTTTGACACAAATGCAAATTCATTTGGCTCAGGAGCCATAGTTCGATGACCCCTGATACAGACTATCTCCCTCATTACACTGTGTTCTAGAGTCAAAGAAACAAAGAGGAAAAAATTAAAACTGGCATCTGGTGTTTATTTAGTCAAGATCTGAGCACCAACAACACGCTAAGTCCTAAGCCCCGTGCTGCAAATTTAGTGGTGATTAACTCAGAGTTGGATTCTGGATTCATGCTCCTTCCTTTCCTTTTCCCAGGAGAAGAGCAGGATTATCTTGGCACAGGATGGCAATATCCTAAATTAGTAATTCATTTCTTTTGCAATAATATACATGCTCTGCCAACAAAGCCTTGGGTAAACTTGCAAACTAAACAAAGTTACCTATCCACATCCCTTCTCAATCTTATCTTGTGCCTTATCTCTCACCTCCCAGACAGTCAACACCCTTGCTCTATTGCTGTGCGTCTTCCCTCTCCTCCTTCCTCTACCTTCCACACTCTTCCTCCTCCATGTTCTCCCCTCCCTACAATTTTCTTGATCTATTCGACACAAACACAATGTCCTCAGAGTCTTGAACTTCAACAAATTAAACTTACTAACACCATGGTATAAATGATGCAGATTTTCTTGTTTAAAAGGCAACCTTGGGCTTCCCTGGTGGCACAGTGGTTAAGAATCTGCCTGCCAATGCAGGGGATACAGGTTCGAGCCCTGGTCCGGGAAGATCCCACATGCCACGGAGCAACTAAACCCGTGAGACACAACTACTGAGCCCACATGCCACAACTGAAGCCCACGAGCCTAGAGCCCATGCTCCACAACAAGAGAAGCGACCGTGATGAGAAGCCTGCACACCGCAACGAAGAGTAGCCCCCACTTGCCGCAACTAGAGAAAGCCCGCGCGCAGCAACAAAGACCCAACGCAGCCAAAAATAAATAAATAAATAAATAAAAATTTTTAAAAAAAGGCAAGCTTGTGAACCCTAATTCTACTGTAGCTGGCCATAAAGTAAGTATGATCAAGTGTGCATCTCCACACTTTGCCTACACTGTCAGAGTTTAAACCCATCTTTTCCGGGCTCAATAGAAATTAAGCTGAATCCTGAATAAGGAGAGCCTCCAGCAGTGTTTTCAGTTTTCTGGAAGAAGACAGAAAAGAGAGCAGAGGTGCTTATTATGGGAGGTACAGGCAGTCCAAGTCCTACCTTGCTGTGCCAGTTCTAACAGAAGGTATGTGACAGATTAATTTAGGCTGGTGCACACTTTATTGGGAAGTAGGCACTAATATCGGAAAGTGGAATTAAATATTTAAGTACGTCAAAATAAAAATTTGAATCGTCCCCGCCCCCTTCTTATTTCTTCTGTCCTAATTTTTTGAAGGTGGCTTTCGTCTGGAGATCTAGGTAGTCAACTCTGACTCATTTGTAAATTCGAATGCCTTTTGGACTACAGTCTAAGTTTTGGGCAACTGATGACTGGGTTATTTTAGATGAGAAATAAAAATTTAAGTGAATATTTATGAGTGAATAGAAAAATATCACAAGAAATTTTTGTTCATAGAAAAAGGAGGTGAGATTCTGTACTAGTCTGAAAAGAAAAAGCAACGGTAATGGTTTAAGGGGACAGAGGAATAATGATGTATATAAAACAAGGAAGGAAGTCTATAAAATTCAATCAACTTCTATAGGCTTGTTTGGTACAAAATATCAGGGAAGCTTGGAGTAGCTCTGCATTTCAAGAAACATAATGGATCTTGGCCTTCAGGCTACTCCAGTGCATTTATTTTGTCTAGAGAGTTGTTTTTATAGCCCAAGGAACTGGTCTAAAAAGAGATGGGGTTACTTAAGAAGTGATGATTTACTCTTTAGTCCTGGAAGGGCTATAATGGCTTGGAAGTCTAATCTGTACCTGGCTTTACCTGAATGGATTCATCTCTTGATAAACATGTTCTTTGGACAGCAATGAAATGACTGGCCTAATTATGATGTCAGTTGACACTGGTGGTATAAAGGCATCTTAAAGTTGGATTCAGACCAGCTGCAGCAAAATGGGGACCATATTGAAAATAAAAATAGAAACTCATCAGGATCTTCTCTCCAGAGGTGTAGGGGCTCTCATCTCTGCTCCTTTCTAATATCTACCTCATTTTTCCTCACTATATGAATAAGGGTTACTGGCCATTTTTCTTCTATCGATGCCCTTGGTCCTTTGAAAAAAACTATGGAATCCTTCTCAGAAAATGATTCCAATGTATAAAATACATTATATAGGATTAAACAGGAAATGAAATATATTAAAACATAATTATAAAATATTAATTTTAAATTTTATTTTTTTAATTTAAATGTTTGCAATGTATTAATATATATGTTTCTTTACAATATAGTCAGTTAGAAGATCTGGCAGTGTGCCAATAACTACCATAATTCCAAAATATGTATAAATTTTTTAGGGTTCTGATATAAAAAATATTTGTAAGTTTTACTGGAAATAAAATCATAGTTACTGCTAATATTACTGCAGTTTTGCCTAAATTCATATTATAGCTAGAGGCTAATGAAAATCAATGTAATTTTTTCCCTTCCAAGTTAATGAGCTCCTTGAATTTTATCCCTGGATCAGCACTACCTGGGCTCAGGTTAAGAAATGCTTCTATTTTCTGTCTTCCTTTTTATCTCTGTAGAAATTGGGAATTGGTGGACTAACCTAACAGCTGTACGTTCCCAGATCCAGAGCCCCCAACAATGGTCATATGTCTAACTGTCCCAATGCCAAATCCCTTGGAGAGTTAATGTGATTGGACAGGGGCCAGATATCCAGTCCTAT